>NC_142265.1:9367098-9377098 GCF_052056855.1 Sturnus vulgaris
GCTAGTTGGTTTAGGGTTAGGGTTAGGGTTATTTGGTTTAGGTTTAGGTTTAGGGTCAGGGTTAGGGTTAGGGTTAGGGTTATTTGGGCTAGGGTTAGGGTTAGGGTTAGGGTTAGGGTTAGGGTTATGTTTAGTTGGGTTAGGGTTATGGTTAGGGTTATTTTGGTAAAGGTTAGGCTTATGGTTAGTGTTAGGGCTAGTTGGTTTAGGGTTAGGGTTAGGGTTATTTGGTTTAGGGTTAGGTTTAGGGTCAGGGTTAGGGTTAGGGTTAGGGTTATTTGGGCTAGGGTTAGGGTTAGGGTTAGGGTTAGGGTTAGGGTTAGGGTTAGGGTTAGGGTTATGGTTAGTTGGGTTTTGGTTATGGTTAGGGTTATTTTGGTAAAGGTTAGGCTTATGGTTAGTGTTAGGGCTAGTTGGTTTAGGGTTAGGGTTAGGGTTATTTGGTTTAGGGTTAGGTTTAGGGTCAGGGTTAGGGTTAGGGTTAGGGTTATTTGGGCTAGGGTTCGGGTTAGGGTTAGGGTTAGGGTTAGGGTTATGGTTAGTTGGGTTTGGGTTATGGTTAGGGTTATTTTGGTAAAGGTTAGGCTTATGGTTAGTGTTAGGGCTAGTTGGTTTAGGGTTAGGGTTAGGGTTATTTGGTTTAGGGTTAGGTTTAGGGTCAGGGTTAGGGTAGGGTTTAGGGTTATTTGGGCTAGGGTTAGGGTTAGGGTTAGGGTTAGGGTTAGGGTTAGGGTTAGGGTTATGGTTAGTTGGGTTTGGGTTATGGTTAGGGTTATTTTGGTAAAGGTTAGGCTTATGGTTAATGTTAGGGCTAGTTGGTTTAGGGTTAGGGTTAGGGTTATTTGGTTTAGGGTTAGGTTTAGGGTCAGGGTTAGGGTTAGGGTTAGGGTTATTTGGGCTAGGGTTAGGGTTAGGGTTAGGGTTAGGGTTAGGGTTAGGGTTATGGTTAGTTGGGTTTGGTTAATGGTTAGGGTTATTTTGGTTAAGGTTAGGCTTATGGTTAGTGTTAGGGCTAGTTGGTTTAGGGTTAGGGTTAGGGTTATTTGGTTTAGGTTTAGGTTTAGGGTCAGGGTTAGGGTTAGGGTTAGGGTTATTTGGGCTAGGGTTAGGGTTAGGGTTTATGGTTAGGGTTAGGGTTATGGTTAGTTGGGTTAGGGTTATGGTTAGGGTTATTTTGGTAAAGGTTAGGCTTATGGTTAGTGTTAGGGCTAGTTGGTTTAGGGTTAGGGTTAGGGTTATTTGGTTTAGGGTTAGGTTTAGGGTCAGGGTTAGGGTTAGGGTTAGGGTTATTTGGGCTAGGGTTAGGGTTAGGGTTAGGGTTAGGGTTAGGGTTATGGTTAGTTGGGTTTGGGTTATGGTTAGGGTTATTTTGGTAAAGGTTAGGCTTATGGTTAGTGTTAGGGCTAGTTGGTTTAGGGTTAGGGTTAGGGTTATTTGGTTTAGGGTTAGGTTTAGGGTCAGGGTTAGGGTTAGGGTTAGGGTTATTTGGGCTAGGGTTAGGGTTAGGGTTAGGGTTAGGGTTAGGGTTAGGGTTAGGGTTATAGTTAGTTGGGTTTGGGTTATGGTTAGGGTTATTTTGGTAAAGGTTAGGCTTATGGTTAGTGTTAGGGCTAGTTGGTTTAGGGTTAGGGTTAGGGTTATTTGGTTTAGGGTTAGGTTTAGGGTCAGGGTTAGGGTTAGGGTTAGGGTTATTTGGGCTAGGGTTTGGGTTAGGGTTAGGGTTAGGGTTAGGGTTATGGTTAGTTGGGTTTGGGTTATGGTTAGGGTTATTTTGGTAAAGGTTAGGCTTGTGGTTAGTGTTAGGGCTAGTTGGTTTAGGGTTAGGGTTAGGGTTATTTGGTTTAGGTTTAGGTTTAGGGTCAGGGTTAGGGTTAGGGTTAGGGTTATTTGGGCTAGGGTTAGGGTTAGGGTTAGGGTTAGGGTTAGGGTTAGGGTTAGTTGGGTTAGGGTTATGGTTAGGGTTATTTTGGTAAAGGTTAGGCTTATGGTTAGTGTTAGGGCTAGTTGGTTTAGGGTTAGGGTTAGGGTTATTTGGTTTAGGTTTAGGTTTAGGGTCAGGGTTAGGGTTAGGGTTAGGGTTATTTGGGCTTGGGTTAGGGTTAGGGTTAGGGTTAGGGTTAGGGTTAGGGTTAGGGTTAGTTGGGTTTGGGTTATGGTTAGGTTTATTTTGGTAAAGGTTAGGCTTATGGTTAGTGTTAGGGCTAGTTGGTTTAGGGTTAGGGTTAGGGTTATTTGGTTTAGGTTTAGGTTTAGGGTCAGGGTTAGGGTTAGTGTTAGGGTTATTTGGTTTAGGGTTAGGTTTAGGGTCAGGGTTAGGGTTAGGGTTAGGGTTATTTGGGCTAGGGTTAGGTTTAGGGTCAGGGTTAGGGTTAGGGTTAGGGTTATTTGGGCTAGGGTTCGGGTTAGGGTTAGGGTTAGGGTTAGGGTTATGGTTAGTTGGGTTTGGGTTATGGTTAGGGTTATTTTGGTAAAGGTTAGGCTTATGGTTAGTGTTAGGGCTAGTTGGTTTAGGGTTAGGGTTAGGGTTATTTGGTTTAGGGTTAGGTTTAGGGTCAGGGTTAGGGTAGGGTTTAGGGTTATTTGGGCTAGGGTTAGGGTTAGGGTTAGGGTTAGGGTTAGGGTTAGGGTTAGGGTTATGGTTAGTTGGGTTTGGGTTATGGTTAGGGTTATTTTGGTAAAGGTTAGGCTTATGGTTAATGTTAGGGCTAGTTGGTTTAGGGTTAGGGTTAGGGTTATTTGGTTTAGGGTTAGGTTTAGGGTCAGGGTTAGGGTTAGGGTTAGGGTTATTTGGGCTAGGGTTAGGGTTAGGGTTAGGGTTAGGGTTAGGGTTAGGGTTATGGTTAGTTGGGTTTGGTTAATGGTTAGGGTTATTTTGGTTAAGGTTAGGCTTATGGTTAGTGTTAGGGCTAGTTGGTTTAGGGTTAGGGTTAGGGTTATTTGGTTTAGGTTTAGGTTTAGGGTCAGGGTTAGGGTTAGGGTTAGGGTTATTTGGGCTAGGGTTAGGGTTAGGGTTTATGGTTAGGGTTAGGGTTATGGTTAGTTGGGTTAGGGTTATGGTTAGGGTTATTTTGGTAAAGGTTAGGCTTATGGTTAGTGTTAGGGCTAGTTGGTTTAGGGTTAGGGTTAGGGTTATTTGGTTTAGGGTTAGGTTTAGGGTCAGGGTTAGGGTTAGGGTTAGGGTTATTTGGGCTAGGGTTAGGGTTAGGGTTAGGGTTAGGGTTAGGGTTATGGTTAGTTGGGTTTGGGTTATGGTTAGGGTTATTTTGGTAAAGGTTAGGCTTATGGTTAGTGTTAGGGCTAGTTGGTTTAGGGTTAGGGTTAGGGTTATTTGGTTTAGGGTTAGGTTTAGGGTCAGGGTTAGGGTTAGGGTTAGGGTTATTTGGGCTAGGGTTAGGGTTAGGGTTAGGGTTAGGGTTAGGGTTAGGGTTAGGGTTATAGTTAGTTGGGTTTGGGTTATGGTTAGGGTTATTTTGGTAAAGGTTAGGCTTATGGTTAGTGTTAGGGCTAGTTGGTTTAGGGTTAGGGTTAGGGTTATTTGGTTTAGGGTTAGGTTTAGGGTCAGGGTTAGGGTTAGGGTTAGGGTTATTTGGGCTAGGGTTAGGGTTAGGGTTAGGGTTAGGGTTAGTGTTATGGTTAGTTGGGTTTGGGTTATGGTTAGGGTTATTTTGGTAAAGGTTAGGCTTATGGTTAGTGTTAGGGCTAGTTGGTTTAGGGTTAGGGTTAGGGTTATTTGGTTTAGGGTTAGGTTTAGGGTCAGGGTTAGGGTTAGGGTTAGGGTTATTTGGGCTAGGGTTTGGGTTAGGGTTAGGGTTAGGGTTAGGGTTATGGTTAGTTGGGTTTGGGTTATGGTTAGGGTTATTTTGGTAAAGGTTAGGCTTGTGGTTAGTGTTAGGGCTAGTTGGTTTAGGGTTAGGGTTAGGGTTATTTGGTTTAGGTTTAGGTTTAGGGTCAGGGTTAGGGTTAGGGTTAGGGTTATTTGGGCTAGGGTTAGGGTTAGGGTTAGGGTTAGGGTTAGGGTTAGGGTTAGTTGGGTTAGGGTTATGGTTAGGGTTATTTTGGTAAAGGTTAGGCTTATGGTTAGTGTTAGGGCTAGTTGGTTTAGGGTTAGGGTTAGGGTTATTTGGTTTAGGTTTAGGTTTAGGGTCAGGGTTAGGGTTAGGGTTAGGGTTATTTGGGCTTGGGTTAGGGTTAGGGTTAGGGTTAGGGTTAGGGTTAGGGTTAGGGTTAGTTGGGTTTGGGTTATGGTTAGGTTTATTTTGGTAAAGGTCAGGCTTATGGTTAGTGTTAGGGCTAGTTGGTTTAGGGTTAGGGTTAGGGTTATTTGGTTTAGGTTTAGGTTTAGGGTCAGGGTTAGGGTTAGTGTTAGGGTTATTTGGTTTAGGGTTAGGTTTAGGGTCAGGGTTAGGGTTAGGGTTAGGGTTATTTGGGCTAGGGTTAGGGTTAGGGTTAGGGTTAGGGTTAGGGTTAGGGTTAGGGTTATGGTTAGTTGGGTTTGGGTTATAGTTAGGGTTATTTTGGTAAAGGTTAGGCTTATGGTTAGTGTTAGGGCTAGTTGGTTTAGGGTTAGGGTTAGGGTTATTTGGTTTAGGGTTAGGTTTAGGGTTAGGGTTAGGGTTAGGGTTATTTGGGCTAGGGTTAGGGTTAGGGTTAGGGTTAGGGTTAGGGTTAGGGTTAGGGTTATGGTTAGTTGGGTTTGGGTTATGGTTAGGGTTATTTGGGTTAGGGTTAGGGTTAGGGTTTGGGTTAGGGTTAGGGTTAGGGTTAGGGTTATGGTTAGTTGGGTTTGGGTTATGGTTAGGGTTATTTTGGTAAAGGTTAGGCTTATGGTTAGTGTTAGGGCTAGTTGGTTTAGGGTTAGGGTTAGGGTTATTTGGTTTAGGGTTAGGTTTAGGGTCAGGGTTAGGGTTAGGGTTAGGGTTATTTGGGCTAGGGTTAGGGTTAGGGTTAGGGTTAGGGTTAGGGTTAGGGTTATGGTTAGTTGGGTTTGGGTTATGGTTAGGGTTATTTGGGTTAGGGTTAGGGTTAGGGTTAGGGTTAGGGTTAGGGTTAGGGTTAGGGTTATGGTTAGTTGGGTTTGGGTTATGGTTAGGGTTATTTTGGTAAAGGTTAGGCTTATGGTTAGTGTTAGGGCTAGTTGGTTTAGGGTTAGGGTTTGGGTTATTTGGTTTAGGGTTAGGTTTAGGGTCAGGGTTAGGGTTAGGGTTAGGGTTATTTGGGCTAGGGTTAGGGTTAGCGTTATGGTTAGGGTTAGGGTTAGGGTTAGGGTTATGGTTAGTTGGGTTAGGGTTATGGTTAGGGTTATTTTGGTAAAGGTTAGGCTTATGGTTAGTGTTAGGGCTAGTTGGTTTAGGGTTAGGGTTAGGGGTATTTGGTTTAGGGTTAGGTTTAGGGTCAGGGTTAGGGTTATGGTTAGGGTTATTTGGGCTAGGGTTAGGGTTAGGGTTAGGGTTAGGGTTAGGGTTAGTTGGGTTTGGGTTATGGTTAGGGTTATTTTGGTAAAGGTTAGGCTTATGGTTAGTGTTAGGGCTAGTTGGTTTAGGGTTAGGGTTATTTGGTTTAGGGTTAGGTTTAGGGTCAGGGTTAGGGTTAGGGTTAGGGTTATTTGGGCTAGGGTTAGGGTTAGGGTTAGGGTTAGGGTTAGGGTTAGGGTTAGGGTTATGGTTAGTTGGGTTTGGGTTATGGTTAGGGTTATTTTGGTAAAGGTTAGGCTTATGGTTAGTGTTAGGGCTAGTTGGTTTAGGGTTAGGGTTAGGGTTATTTGGTTTAGGGTTAGGTTTAGGGTCAGGGTTAGGGTTAGGGTTAGGGTTATTTGGGCTAGGGTTAGGGTTAGGGTTAGGGTTAGGGTTAGGGTTAGTTGGGTTAGGGTTATGGTTATTTGGGTTTGGGTTATGGTTAGGGTTATTTTGGTAAAGGTTAGGCTTATGGTTAGTGTTAGGGCTAGTTGGTTTAGGGATAGGGTTAGGGTTATTTGGTTTAGGGTTAGGTTTAGGGTCAGGGTTAGGGTTAGGGTTAGGGTTATTTGGGCTAGGGTTAGGGTTAGGGTTAGGGTTAGGGTTAGGGTTAGGGTTAGGGTTAGGGTTAGGGTTAGTTGGGTTTGGGTTATGGTTAGGGTTATTTTGGTAAAGGTTAGGCTTATGGTTAGTGTTAGGGCTAGTTGGTTTAGGGTTAGGGTTAGGGTTATTTGGTTTAGGTTTAGGTTTAGGGTCAGGGTTAGGGTTAGGGTTAGGGTTATTTGGGCTAGGGTTAGGGTTAGGGTTAGGGTTAGGGTTAGGGTTAGTTGGGTTAGGGTTATGGTTAGGGTTATTTTGGTAAAGGTTAGGCTTATGGTTAGTGTTAGGGCTAGTTGGTTTAGGGTTAGGGTTAGGGTTATTTGGTTTAGGGTTGGGGTTAGGGTCAGGGTTAGGGTTAGGGTTAGGGTTATTTGGGCTAGGGTTAGGGTTAGGGTTAGGGTTAGGGTTAGGGTTAGGGTTAGGGTTAGGGTTAGGGTTAGGGTTAGGGTTAGGGTTATGGTTAGTTGGGTTTGGGTTATGGTTAGGGTTATTTTGGTAAAGGTTAGGCTTATGGTTAGTGTTAGGGCTAGTTGGTTTAGGGTTAGGGTTAGGGTTATTTGGTTTAGGGTTAGGTTTAGGGTCAGGTTTAGGGTTAGGGTTAGGGTTATTTGGGCTAGGGTTAGGGTTAGGGTTAGGGTTAGGGTTAGGGTTAGGGTTAGGGTTATTTTGGTAAAGGTTAGGCTTATGGTTAATGTTAGGGCTAGTTGGTTTAGGGTTAGGGTTAGGGTTATTTGGTTTAGGGTTAGGTTTAGGGTCAGGGTTAGGGTTAGGGTTTAGGGTTATTTGGGCTAGGGTTAGGGTTAGGGTTAGGGTTAGGGTTAGGGTTAGGGTTAGGGTTAGGGTTAGGGTTAGGGTTAGGGTTAGGGTTAGGGTTAGGGTTATGGTTAGTTGGGTTTGGGTTATGGTTAGGGTTATTTTGGTAAAGGTTAGGCTTATGGTTAGTGTTAGGGCTAGTTGGTTTAGGGTTAGGGTTAGGGTTATTTGGTTTAGGTTTTGGTTTAGGGTCAGGGTTAGGGTTAGGGGTAGGGTTATTTGGGCTAGGGTTAGGGTTAGAGTTAGGGTTAGGGTTAGGGTTAGGGTTATGGTTAGTTGGGTTTGGGTTATGGTTAGGGTTATTTTGGTAAAGGTTAGGCTTATGGTTAGTGTTAGGGCTAGTTGGTTTAGGGTTAGGGTTAGGCTTATTTGGTTTAGGGTTAGGTTTAGGGTCAGGGTTAGGGTTAGGGTTAGGGTTATTTGGGCTAGGGTTAGGGTTAGGGTTAGGGTTAGGGTTAGGGTTATGGTTAGTTGGGTTTGGGTTATGGTTAGGGTTATTTTGGTAAAGGTTAGGCTTATGGTTAGTGTTAGGGCTAGTTGGTTTAGGGTTAGGGTTAGGGTTATTTGGTTTAGGATTAGGTTTAGGGTCAGGGTTAGGGTTAGGGTTAGAGTTATATGGGTTAGGGTTAGGGTTCGGGTTAGGGTTAGGGTTAGGGTTAGGGTTAGGGTTATGGTTAGTTGGGTTTGGGTTATGGTTAGGGTTATTTTGGTAAAGGTTAGGCTTATGGTTAGTGTTAGGGCTAGTTGGTTTAGGGTTAGGGTTAGGGTTATTTGGTTTAGGGTTAGGTTTAGGGTCAGGGTTAGGGTTAGGGTTAGGGTTATTTGGGCTAGGGTTAGGGTTAGGGTTAGGGTTAGGGTTAGGGTTAGGGTTAGGGTTAGGGTTAGTCGGGTTAGGGTTATAGTTAGGGTTATTTTGGTAAAGGTTAGGCTTAGGGTTATTGTTAGGGCTAGTTGGTTTAGGGTTAGGGTTAGGGTTATTTGGTTTAGGGTTATGTTTAGGGTCAGGGTTAGGGTTAGGGTTAGGGTTATTTGGGGTAGGGTTAGGGTTAGGGTTAGGGTTAGGGTTAGGGTTAGGGTTAGGGTTAGTTGGGTTTGGGTTATGGTTAGGGTTATTTTGGTAAAGGTTAGGCTTATGGTTAGTGTTAGGGCTAGTTGGTTTAGGGTTAGGGTTAGGGTTATTTGGTTTAGGGTTAGGTTTAAGGTCAGGGTTAGGGTTAGGGTTTAGGGTTATTTGGGCTAGGGTTTAGGGTTAGGGTTAGGGTTAGGGTTAGGGTTAGGGTTAGGGTTAGGGTTAGGGTTATGGTTAGTTGGGTTTGGGTTATGGTTAGGGTTATTTTGGTAAAGGTTAGGCTTATGGTTAGTGTTAGGGCTAGTTGGTTTAGGGTTAGGGTTAGGGTTATTTGGTTTAGGGTTAGGTTTAGGGTCAGGGTTAGGGTTAGGGTTAGGGTTATTTGGGCTAGGGTTAGGGTTAGGGTTAGGGTTAGGGTTAGGGTTATGGTTAGTTGGGTTTGGGTTATGGTTAGGGTTATTTTGGTAAAGGTTAGGCTTATGGTTAGTGTTAGGGCTAGTTGGTTTAGGGTTAGGGTTAGGGTTATTTGGTTTAGGTTTAGGTTTAGGGTCAGGGTTAGGGTTAGGGTTAGGGTTATTTGGGCTAGGGTTAGGGTTAGGGTTAGGGTTAGGGTTAGGGTTAGGGTTAGGGTTAGGGTTATGGTTAGTTGGATTTGGGTTATGGTTAGGGTTATTTTGGTAAAGGTTAGGCTTATGGTTAGTGTTAGGGCTAGTTGGTTTAGGGTTAGGGTTAGGGTTATTTGGTTTAGGGTTAGGTTTAGGGTCAGGGTTAGGGTTAGGGTTAGGGTTATTTGGGCTAGGGTTAGGGTTAGGGTTAGGGTTAGGGTTAGGGTTAGGGTTATGGTTAGTTGGATTTGGGTTATGGTTAGGGTTATTTTGGTAAAGGTTAGGCTTATGGTTAGTGTTAGGGCTAGTTGGTTTAGGGTTAGGGTTAGGGTTATTTGGTTTAGGGTTAGGTTTAGGGTCAGGGTTAGGGTTAGGGTTAGGGTTATTTGGGCTAGGGTTAGGGTTAGGGTTAGGGTTAGGGTTAGGGTTAGGGTTAGTTGGGTTTGGGTAATGGTTAGGGTTATTTTGGTAAAGGTTAGGCTTATGGTTAGTGTTAGGGCTAGTTGGTTTAGGGTTAGGGTTAGGGTTATTTGGTTTAGGTTTAGGTTTAGGGTCAGGGTTAGGGTTAGGGTTAGGGTTATTCGGGCTAGGGTTAGGGTTAGGGTTAGGGTTAGGGTTAGGGTTAGGGTTAGTTGGGTTAGGGTTACGGTTAGGGTTATTTTGGTAAAGGTTAGGCTTATGGTTAGTGTTAGGGCTAGTTGGTTTAGGGTTAGGGTTAGGGTTATTTGGTTTAGGGTTAGGTTTATGGTCAGGGTTAGGGTTAGGGTTAGGGTTATTTGGGCTAGGGTTAGGGTTAGGGTTAGGGTTAGGGTTAGGGTTATGGTTAGTTGGGTTTGGGTTATGGTTAGGGTTATTTTGGTAAAGGTTAGGCTTATGGTTAGTGTTAGGGCTAGTTGGTTTAGGGTTAGGGTTAGGGTTATTTGGTTTAGGGTTAGGTTTAGGGTCAGGGTTAGGGTTAGGGTTAGGGTTATTTGGGCTAGGGTTAGGGTTAGGGTTAGGGTTAGGGTTAGGGTTAGGGTTATGGTTAGTTGGGTTTGGGTTATGGTTAGGGTTATTTTGGTAAAGGTTAGGCATATGGTTAGTGTTAGGGCTAGTTGGTTTAGGGTTAGGGTTAGGGTTATTTGGTTTAGGTTTAGGTTTAGGGTCAGGGTTAGGTTTAGGGTTAGGGTTATTTGGGCTAGGGTTAGGGTTAGGGTTAGGGTTAGGGTTAGGGTTAGTTGGGTTAGGGTTATGGTTAGGGTTATTTTGGTAAAGGTTAGGCTTATGGTTAGTGTTAGGGCTAGTTGGTTTAGGGTTAGGGTTAGGGTTATTTGGTTTAGGGTTAGGTTTAGGGTCAGGGTTAGGGTTAGGGTTAGGGTTAGGGTTAGGGTTAGGGTTAGGGTTAGGGTTAGGGTTAGGGCTAGGGTTATGGTTAGTTGGGTTTGGGTTATGGTTAGGGTTATTTTGGTAAAGGTTAGTCTTAT
>NC_142266.1:1500000-1614159 GCF_052056855.1 Sturnus vulgaris
CCAGGAAGGAAGGATTCCAGGAAGGATTCCAGGAAGGAAGGATTCCAGGAAGGATTCCAGGAAGGAAGGATTCCAGGAAGGAAAGGAAGGAAGGAAGGATTCCAGGAAGGAAGGAAGGAAGGATTCCAGGAAGGAAGGAAGGATTCCAGGAAGGAAGGAAGGAAGGAAGGAAGGAAGGAAGGAAGGAAGGAAGGAAGGAAGGAAGGAAGGAAGGAAGGAAGGAAGGAAGGAAGGAAGGAAGGAAGGAAGGAAGGAAGGAAGGAAGGAAGGAAGGAAGGAAGGATTCCAGGAAGGAAGGATTCCAGGAAGGAAGGATTCCAGGAAGGAAGGAAGGAAGGATTCCAGGAAGGAAGGAAGGAAGGATTCCAGGAAGGAAGGAAGGAAGGATTCCAGGAAGGAAGGATTCCAGGAAGGAAGGAAGGAAGGAAGGAAGGATTCCAGGAAGGAAGGAAGGATTCCAGGAAGGAAGGATTCCAGGAAGGAAGGAAGGATTCCAGGAAGGAAGGATTCCAGGAAGGAAGGAAGGAAGGATTCCAGGAAGGAAGGAAGGAAGGATTCCAGGAAGGAAGGAAGGAAGGATTCCAGGAAGGAAGGATTCCAGGAAGGAAGGAAGGAAGGATTCCAGGAAGGAAGGAAGGAAGGATTCCAGGAAGGAAGGAAGGAAGGATTCCAGGAAGGAAGGAAGGAAGGATTCCAGGAAGGAAGGATTCCAAGGAAGGAAGGATTCCAGGAAGGAAGGAAGGAAGGATTCCAGGAAGGAAGGAAGGAAGGATTCCAGGAAGGAAGGATTCCAGGAAGGAAGGATTCCAGGAAGGAAGGATGGAAGGAAGGATGGAAGGAAGGATGGAAGGAAGGAAGGAAGGAAGGAAGGAAGGAAGGAAGGAAGGAAGGAAGGAAGGAAGGAAGGAAGGAAGGAAGGAAGGAAGGAAGGAAGGAAGGAAGGAAGGAAGGAAGGAAGGAAGGAAGGAAGGAAGGAAGGAAGGAAGGAAGGATAAAGCTGTGGACTGAAACCTGAGCTGCGTTTCTGCATCCAAAAAAGGCTGGAAAGGGATTGCTGCCCCTCACACCTGGATAACCAATCCCCAGGGATTTCAGTTAATGGGAATGGGACCAGAACCATGCACAGCACTCAGCAATCAGCTGGGATTGGGAACAACATTCCCAGGTTAAGCCCCCAGCACAACAGGAGCCAGAGCCCTGTTCCCCAGTGATTGCACCAATAACAAACCCCAGGAACACAGCACAGAGCTGGCTCATGTCTGTGAGGGGCAAACAACAGAGAACTCTGGAACTCATCGTTGATAATTAATAATTGATAATTAAATCTACAGCCCCATGAATACCTACAGTGAAAAGGAGAGGCTATAAACAGGAGGCATCAGCAATACAACAAACAGAATGATTGTTATAACTGTTACTATAATTTTAATTTCTCGCTTTCACACCATTTTCCATCTTCATTTTCAGCTGTGGCAAGACTTAAAAAAAGACCTGGTGTTTTTTATGATTTCCTAAATGAATGGCCCCATTTCCCCCAGCAGATCTATGGCATCCTGTTCTTTTTCATTTTTTTCCTCTCATTTAGCCTGTTGTTGTCAGGCACCAAGTGCTCTGTTAATATTTGATTTCTGCAGGGCCCAGGGAGCTCCTGTCATAAAGGAGATTTCTGTGGACAGATTTTTTAATGGGAGCTTTTGGGCCAACAAATCTGCTCCAAATGATGACATAAATATTACAGCTGGTCCTCAGTGTGAGATCTAATGGGACTTCCAGTCTTTGAGGCAGATAAAAATAAATACCCTGTGATGGATGCGTAAAGGAAATAATCAGGTTTGTTTCCTGAGGGGCATCGAGGCTGAGTCTGCTCCAGAAAGGTCTGGGAAGGTGGGACCAAAGCAGGCAGTGGTCACTTTGTCAGGAGCTCTAATTCCCACTAAAATCCAATCGAACCTTTTCCCACATGGATGAATTTCATTTTCCCCCCATAATTCATTGCAGAGGAAGGAAAACTCCCTGGGAGATCCGTCTGCAGCACTGGAAATCCCTTTTCCAGGGGTTGCTTGTGCCCAGTTTACAGGTGAGAAATGAAGGGAAAGGCTCAAAGCCTTGCAATTAATTCCTCCAGAAATAAAACACAAATTCCCCTTTGTGCTGATGAATCATCCCTGGATTCAGTGACAAACCAAGCAGGAAAAGTTATTTTATTTCCCTAAGAACAGCTGGAGCCAATAGAAATTTTGAAGTCTATTTATTTTATTTATTTCTGCTCTGTGATTTGGCCCTAAATAACATTTTTAACCTCTTTTTATGAGACTGGAGTTTATTTCAGAGAAGGGAAGAGTAAAGAAGGGATATCAGGTGGCAGATTTTTTGGGATTTCAGCCACAGTAAGGGTCTGCAGGACAGGCCCTCTCCTCTCGAGGAGGTGACAGTCACTTGCTCTGATTGACACCTTGACTCAGCATAGTTTAGTTAAAACTGGAATTAAACCAGAAATAAAATCTTCCTCTATATTTACAAATATCCACAAGTAGGAATTATTCAGGAATGGCTGAATTAATGCTCTGACTTAGCAGAAAATCCTTCTCAGGGCACCTGCACAGCCCCGGTACCTCTGCAGTCACTGTCACACCTGGACAGCCCCGGTACCTCTTCACTCATTGTCACACCTGGACAGCCCCAGGTACCTCTGCACTCATTGTCACACCTGGACAGCCCCAGGTACCTCTGCACTCATTGTCACACCCGGACAGCCCCGGGTACCTCTGCAGTCACTGTCACACCTGGACAGCCCAGGCTCCCCATGGCTGCATGCAAGGCTTCATCATCAGACCATCCAAAAATTTTCCCCACAAGTTTGGCCTTAGAGCCGAGTTTGCCTCTGCTGAAGTGATTTCTCCAGGCTGAGATGCTCTTGAGGACCAGACCCTCCCTTCCCTGAGTGTCCATCCCTGTTCTGGGTGTCCATCCCTTCCCTGAGTGTCCATCCCTGGCCCGAGTTTCTATCCCTGTCCTGGGTGTCCATCCCTGTCCTGAGTGTCCATCCCTGCCTTGAGTGTCCATCCCTGCTCTGGGTGTCCATCCCTGTCCTGGGTGTCCATCCCTGTCCTGGGTGTCCATCCCTTCCCTGGGTGTCCATCCCTGTCCTGGGTGTCCATCCCTTTCCCGAGTTTCTATCCCTGTCCTGGGTGTCCATCCCTGTCCTGAGTGTCCATCCCTGTCCTGGGTGTCCATCCCTTGCTGGCTCTCATTCCCGGCTGGGGTTCAGAGCCCACGTGAGGTGCAGAGCAGACTGTTCACCTGCTCCTGGCTTCCCTACTGCCCACCTGGGAAGCCAAGCAGAGCAGGATTTTGCTCAGGAATAGATGAAGAAAACCCAAGGAAAGTCCCGTTCCAAGCAACCCGACCCAGCTCGGGAGGTGACCCGGGGCTGTCCGGCCAATTCCTGCTCCAGTTCCCAGCTCGGGCAGCCCCTGTGGAGCTGGACAGGGCAGGGAAGGCAGAGCCTTTGTCCCACCTGGGCCTCCTCCAGCCCCAAGAATCACCCGCGGCCACCTGTGCTGTCCCCACAGGAGCCACCCCAGCGCCAGGTCCTGCTGCCCTGGGGCACACCGAGCACAGCTCCTTCATTGCCGGGCCATTCCCTCCTCCTTCCCCGACCCCAGCGGCAGCAGAGGGACCCCGGCCCCCCCAGCCCCCCCAGCCCCCCCAGCCCCCCAGCCCCGGCTCCCCACTCACCGCGGGGCTGCGGGGGGGGCCCCGCAGGCGCCCGGGCTCTGCAGGAGCAGCAGCAGCGAGAGCAGCAGGACACAGCCGGTCCCGGCCATGGTACCCCCGGTCCTGGCCATGGCACCCCCCGGTCCTGGCCATGGTACCCCCGGTCCTGGCCATGGTACCCCCGGTCCCGGCCATGGCACCCCCGGTCCTGGCCATGGTACCCCCGGTCCTGGCCATGGCTGTGCCGGGGCCGGAGCCGCGCCGCGAGTGCTGGGCAGAGCTCTGGCCCCGAGTATTAACCTGCCCTTGTGCGGAGGCTCCGAGCCAGCCCCTGACACGCCGGGGCCGGGGGGGCAGCGAGGGGAGAGGGGCAGGAAGAAGGAGCAGGAGGAGATGCTGCTGCAGGGTGGGGAGGGGGCGATGCCCAGCCCTGCCCTGCCCCCGGGGCCCCCAGCCCCCACAATGGCCCCATTGCTGCGGAGGGCACGGGCAGCTGAGAAGGGAAGGTGGGGAATGGGGGCTGGAACAGTGGCACCAGTGAGAGCAGCCCTGGGGAGCGGGGCTGGGGCTGGGGCCGGGCCAGCGGCTGCTGCCCGCAGAGCTGGGGCGAGCCGAGGGGCCGGGGAGGGGACAGAGCCAGGGTCACACGGGTCCCTGTCAGTCCCCACTGTGCCAAGAGCATGGCTGGAGATCCCTGTGCGATCAGGGATTTTGCTGGGACCAGCAGCGCAGGGAGGCACAGGAAAAAAAAAAAAAAGGGGGGCTGGGAGACCCAGGGAAGGGACAGAGCCAGGGTCACACGGATCCCTGTCCGACCCCGCTGTGCCAGCAGCGCTGGAGATCCCTGTGGGATCAGGGATTTTGCTCGGAGCAGCAGCGCAAAGAGGCGCAGGAAATAAAAGGGGCTGGGGGTGCCAGGCTCGTGTCCTTGTCCTGGCAGAGCCCAGGAGGGGACAGCGCCAGTGTCACACGGCTCCCTGTCAGTCCCCACTGTGCCAAGGGCAGCGCTGGAGATCCCTGTGGGATCAGGGATTTTGCTCAGAGTGGCCACAGACACAGGCGCAGGAAGGCAGGGGAGGGCTTGGGAGCACGGCTGGAAACCCGGGATGCAGGAGAATTTTCCTGCAGGGACCAGGCGCTCCTCGGTGCGGCTGAGCCCTGTGAGCAGGGCGGGGAGGGCAGACACGGCTCCAGAACCACAGTGCACAGAGAGGCTGGGGACAGACAGACAGTCAGACAGACAGACAGACAGCCGCGGGGTGGGACTGAGGTGGCGGTGCAGCGTTCAGCTCCGTACACACGAGGGAGATGCAGCTCCTGGCAGAAAACCCAAGAGTCTCCATCAGCCACCAAGGCTGAGGGTGCTGCAAATGAGGCGACATCGATGTCTCCTTTGTGGAGGAGCAGCAGGGAGGTTTGGTAGCGGGGGAAGAGAGATTTAATGATGGCTTTGTCACAAAGCAGCGCATCTTTTCCTGGCTTTTTAACTGTTTTACACTGCTGTCACTTGATTAAAGCCCTTCTCCTCGCATGGATTAGGTTCTGCTCACCTTTTCCAGCAGCACATCCTTGGATCCCTCATCTATTTAATCTGCATTGTGTGAGTGCAGGGCCATGCAAAGTACCTTTAACTCAAAGCACACTTTTTCTTCCCTTATCCAGAGTCTCTCTTCCTTCCAAAAGCTCTTCAGCAGCCTGGGAGCTCCTAGGGAGAAAGGCTCTTTGATGAGAGGAAAAAAGGACCCGTCCTCACTGAATCTCCCAGGCTCCTCTTAACTCTTTAACATTAAAAATGTTCATTAAAATATCAAAATCTGGCGATGTTTTCATGCAAAATCAGCATGGATTTGTCCCACTGCTTTCCCACAGCGTCCATCCCAGGCTTTCAGCCAGCTCTGGAGCTGACAGCTCTGGGGATTTTCTGTCAGGAGGAGGAAATGCTCCAGGTGAGGCATGGAGCAGCTCTGTCATGAGGAAAGGCTGACAGGGTTGGGATTGTTTAGCCTGGAGAGGAGAAGGTTTGGGGTGACCTCACTGAGGCCTCCCAGTGCCTGAAGGAGCTGCAGGAAAGATGGAGAAAGACTTTGGACAAGGCATGGAGGGCCAAGACACAGGGAATGGCTTCAAACTGAAAGAGAGTGGGATTACATGGGAGGTTGTGATGGAATTCTTCCTTGGCAGGGTGGGCAGGGGCTGCCATGGAATTGCCAGAGCAGCTGTGGCTGCCCCTGGATCCCTGGCAGTGCCCAAGGCCAGGCTGGACATTGGGGCTGGGAGCACCTGGGACAGTGGGAGGGGTCCCTGCCATGGCTGGGGTGGGGTGGGATGGGATTTAAGGTCCCTTCCACCCCCTTCCCCTCCTCTGTGGATGCTTTCATGGATATGTTTATAAAATCACGGATTTAGGGCAGTGCAAACACATCAATCACCTCCCATGTTCACACACAGAGGTTGCTCCCCAAATCCATAAAACTGCCCCCATCCATTGATGACTGTCAGGGCCCAGAGTGAAATAAAAGCCTGAAATTTGGGAGATTTTTGCCCTGGACCTGTCTGGGCTGGGTTTTCTCCTGTTTTCCTGCCCTGCACACAAGGATCTCTTGGTGCAGACAGCACTTGCTCCCCATGAATGGGGATCATTCGGAGCTCTCCGTAAATGAAGCCTCTATGGCTGTTCTTGCAGGGAAAATATAAAGTTGCTCTGTGTCATTTTGCTGTTAATTAGCAAAGATAAATACATTTCAGGTGGATATTTTCACCAGCAGAGCTTGTGGCACACAAGCAGCATTAAAGCCTTGAAACGAGGGCGAGAGGCAAAGGTGTGCTGGGAGCTCTGGGGCTGCATTGATGCCTCTGGAAAAGCAGTGTTTATTTTTAAAATATGAAACATCATTTCTCCCCAGGCCCCCGAGAAGGAGAACACTGGAGTCAATATTTCAGGAGGAAAATATGCATTTTGAGCTCTTCCCCAGGCTGCCTGCAAGGCAAACACAGGACCCGTGAGTGGCCCGTGCTGGCCCCAGCGTGGCCCTGCTGCTCTTGTGGCCTCCACGTGTCCTGGCATGGGGAGCCTTTGCCTCTCCTCCAACACCCCCAAATCCACGGATCCCCACTCCAAAAGGGCTGCTTTAAAACACCACATCCTCACTTCCCTTCCACTGATGGAGAACCAGAAAAGTTTGGTCCCACCTTGTTCCTGCTGAAGGCAAAAGGTTCAGAGTCGCCCGTGCTGGGCATCGGTGAGGTCACACCTGGAATTTTGGGGGAATTTTTGGAAAAGAAGGACATGGAGGGGCTGGAGCCTGTCCAGGGCAGGGAACAGAGCTGGGAAGGGTCTGGAGCCCCAGGAGAGGCTGAGGGAGCTGGGAAGGGGCTCAGCCTGGAGAAAAGGAGGCTCAGGGGGGCCCTTGTGGCTCTGCACAACTCCCTGACAGGAGGGGACAGCCGGGGGGGTCGGGCTGTGCTCCAGGGAACAGGGACAGGAGGAGAGGGAACGGCCTCAGGCTGGGCCAGGGCAGGCTCAGGGGGGATTTTGGGAACATTTCCTCATGGAAAGGGCTGTGAAGCACTGGCTCAGGTGGAATCAAGGAAGGAATGGAGTCCCCATCCCTGGAATGCCCTAAGAGGGTGTGGAGGTGACCCTTGGGGACATGGTCAGTGGTGGCCATGGTGGGGCTGGGTGATCCCAGAACTCTTCGGGAATTCTGTGATTTTTCCAACGTTTGCCCTCCCCAGCACGGACAACTGGGAATCATCAACTGCACCCAGGCAGGAGAGAGCCTTGGTGTTCCTTCACTTCCAAAGCTCTGCAAGGTTCCCCAAATTCCTCATGGTCTCCTCGTTGTTCTTATTCTCCTTTGGATCCTCCATTGTTTTCCAGACAAATTTCCTGGTTTGCAAATCCCTGCTTTGCCAATTCCCCATGACAGAATTCCACTTTAAAGTGCTTGGGGCAGGAAAGGCAAAGCCCAGCTTAAGGATAAGTCCTGAAAGTGCTGAAATGAAAACATTAATGCAAAATTCAAGCTGGGAGAGGTGGCAATTCCTCATTTGTCATTACACAAATAACTCTGATGGAATAAATGCAGATCTTCCTCCATCCCAGCCCTTCCCAGGAATGCTGATCAGCTGGGAAAAGCCAGGAGAGGAACATTGGGTTTTCCATGGGACTGACAGTTCTGGTTTAGAGGCAGCATCACACTCGTGCCATTCGTTCTGCTGGAGTTTTAGTTCAAAACTGCATTTTAGCTTTGGATTTCCATATTTCCAATAAGCACCCCCTGATTGCATTTAATATCTCAGGATAAATTTCACCCTGCAGCGAGCCCAAGTGTTAAAATCAAAATGCAGCAGCAGTCCCTGAGGCACTGCCATGGAAATGACCCAGAAAAATGGGAAGGTTTTCTGGGGGGAAGAAGGAAATCAGGGATCTCAAGATGTTCCCAAACTTCCAGTGGAGCTCCAGCAGAAGGCAGGATAAAGAAATCACCTCAGGTTGGGCCAGGAGAGGTTTTGAATGGATATTAAGAAAAAATTCATCATAGAAAGGATGGTCAGGAATTGGCACAGGCTGCCCAGGGCAGTGGCAGAGTCAAATCCCTGGAAGTGCTCAAAAAATGTGTGGATTGGGCACTTTAGGATGTGGTTTAGTCGTGACCATGGTTGGACATGAGTATCTTAAAGGTTTTTTCCAAACTTAACAATGCCCTGAGTTAAATACTGGATTTTTCTTTATTTTTTGTAGCCCTGGACCAGAAATTTTTCTCCAAAGGGATCTGGAAGGTGCCTGAGTCCCAGAGATGAGGCAGAATAAAAAGGCTGGGAAGGGAGCAGCAGCCAAACCCTGAGTTGTTTGCTGTTGGTTTTTATTTCATTCTAAACAAACCCAGGAGTTGTAGTAAACACAGCTCTGCTGCCCTCCCACCTCCAGAAAGCTCCAAGGTTTTACAAAATGCTCTGTAATTTCTGCCTATTTCTGCCTTCCTTTGATGTTCCAGGTGAGTGTTCCAGGCTGGATTCCCAGCTCCACTTTTCACCCCGCAGAGAAATGATGACAAAAGCTCCAATTCTTCCCCATAATGTTTCTATTTGGGTTTGAGGGATGGAGGGACCCCTCCCAACCTCCTGCATCCTCATTTCCCACCCTGGAACATGGAATTACAGCAGTGAGGGCAGAGCAAAAATCCAACAAACGACAGGAGGGAAAGGCTGGGGAGGCAGGAGTGGCTTTGAAAATAACCCCTGCACCCAGTCAGGATCAAAGGAATTTCTGTTTATCCTTCCAGCTGCAAAGAGCTGGCAAATATCCCTGGGGCTGCTGCTGGAAATAGCAAATGCTGTTTATGGCTGGGCCTTGTTTGTGTGTTTTATGGGTCACACTCATTTCACAGGGATCATTTTTGTTTGTTCCCCGTGCCCACACCTTCCCCTGGGACTGAGCTGCCTCCTGGGCACAGTTCCTGCCTCTCCTGCTGACCACCTGCAAGGCTCTGCTCCTCCATCCCTGCCTGGATTTCTCCACCTGTGCAAGTCCTCAGCTCTGGCCTGGCCCACGAGTCCCTGAGGTTGTTTCTGTACCAGAAATGGCTGGGATGGCTCGAGAGCTTTGTGCAGTTTGGAGTCTCACAATAAAAAAAAAGTCTAAAGGTGTTGGAGAGCAACCAAGAAGGGACATGGAGATGGGGAAGGGTCTGGAGGAGCAGCTGAGGGCACTTGGGGTGTCCAGATGGAGCAGAGGACACTGAGGGCAGAGCTCAGGGGTCTGCAGCTCCAATCTCTGCTCCCTGGGACAGGGACAGCACTAGGAGAGGAGGAAACAAATTGGGAAAAAAATGGAAGAAACAGGAGAAACCAAAACAACCCCAGGGAAATGTAGAGGAAGGTGTGACAGCCACATCAACAGATCTGCCATGGATTTGGAGGATCAGGCCCTTCCTGGGCATCCAAGGGCATCCAGCACAGGATGGAAAAGTGCCTGGAAGAGACCAGGATAACACAGGAAGGGCCCAGGCACTGCAGAGCTGGGGTTTGGTGCTTTTCTGCTGGGTTGGAGCTCTCTCACACACCGAGTTGTGTGCAGGGAGGGATTGCAGCCCGAGGAGTCGGGGACAAGGGCCTGTGGGACAGGCTGGAGTCACCTGCAGGACTCTGCATCCCTGCAGCTCCAATCTCTGCTCCCTGGGACAGGGACAGCAGCCAGGGAAGGGCTGGAGCTGGGCCAGGGCAGGCTCAGGCTGGAGATGAGGGAAAGGTTCTTCCCTCAGCCAGAGGGTGCTGGGCACTGCCCAGGCTCCCCAGGGAATGGGCACGGCCCCGAGGGATGGACAGGGGGGATTGCTGGGGGGTCTGGGTTGGATCCATGATCCTGTGGGTCCTTCCAGCTGAGGATACTCCACGACTTGATGGTTCTATGAAAGAACAGCAGGATAAGATTTACCAGCTGTAAATGTGGTCACTGTGAGGGCAGCTCCTTTTCTCAAGGTGAACGACCCACCTGATGGATCAAGGCAAGGCACACAAAAGCCCCAGGAATCAGAGAATCCCAGAATCCTGGGATAGTTTGGGCTGAAAAGGATCTTAAAACCCATCCAGTGCCACCTCCTGCCATGGGTGGGGTCATCTTCTACTACCCCAGGTTGCTCCAAGCCCATCCAAAATCACTGTAAAATACTTCCATTGGCAGGAATGTTCCACAAAATCCCCTTTTCCACTGGAGGTTTTGCTGTGTGGAAAATGCCACAGGCAGCCAGGGAATTTAATGATCATCGCTGGAGTCCAGGGACGTCTCAGACTCCAGGACATGGTGTTGGTGCAGTCAAGACCCTCTCATTTATCTGTGCTGCCAGTGCTGAGACCCTCAGCTCAATCCTCAGCTCAATCCTCAGCTCAATCTTCCCTCTCCACCCGAGAACTGCTGCTCATTTCTCCTCTGCACTGACCAACATCACGCTTGGAGCAGTGCTGAGATCTTTGTGTGAGCTGGGGCTCAGCCTGGGCTGGGGAGACATCAGTAAATCAGTTTGGAGAGGCCAAAGCAGAATAACAGGGCCATTTAAAAGGGTCTTTTCTCAGCCTCAAGCCCAGCACTGGTGGGGCCATGGTGGGGCTCGTGAGCAGCCTGGGCCTGGGCCAGGCTGGGCTCAGTTTGTGTTGGCCAAGCTCTGTGACATTCCAGAAACCCAAGTCCACGTCCTGTCTCGAGCTCAGCCTGGCCTGGCTGGGAACTCACAATAAATCCACACATTTTATCACGTTTATCAGGGGGTTGGAGGCTCTCACAGGGAACTGGGATGCTGGAATGCTGAGCCCTGGAGGGAAAGCTCTGCCCCAGGCAGGAGATGGGCTGGCTTGGCTAGAGCCAGGCTTAGTTAGGCCAGGTGTGAACCCGTGACCATATCTGAGCTACTGCAGCTCTATTATCAAAGTCAATTAAAGCAAGAGGCCCAGGACTGATTTACCCTGCTGCAGCCACTCAACAGCCAGGAGCATTCCCCATTATTAGCAGGAATTTAATTAGAGGGAGAATTGGAACCACTGAAAGAGGTGGAGGAGGGGATTTAACAGGGTTTAGTGAGATCACATTGAGGAACCCTGCTCTGGTTTGCAAATCAAGAGAACTGCCAGCATTCCACGTTTGGGCAGCCCCAGTTAAAGGGGTTTTGGTGGGAGGAGAGTGCTTGGATATCCCAGAGCTGTCCCACACCATCCCAGGCTCTGGTAAGGAATGTTCAGGGCAGGATTTTCCAAAGGGAATCTCCACCCTGGCAGCCCATTCCAGCCCATGCCTCCTCCAGGCCTGGAGGAGGTGAGGATTGAGAATTGAGGTGATTCCTCAAGGTGAGGAATGAGAACAGCTCCAGCAGCCAGCCTGGTCCTGAGGCTGTGACCAAGAGATGTGTGCAATGTTCAGTAACCAATTTGATTAATAATTCAAAGATTGTCTTTAATCTCACCACAGAATAAAGCAGGAGACTGGGCTGGGCCTTGCTGCAATAATCTGGGCTCTCCTGCAAAGTTTCCTGGCTGGATTTTGAGTTGCTCTCTTGCTCTTTGGTTAAACAAGTGGCAGATATGGGTGCAGAAAATTGATTTTTTGCTTGGAGGATTGGAGTGGTTTGTGCTTTTGGGGGTGATTTCTGAGCATGTTTAAAAGCACTGGAGCCACTGAGGTGTCATGCAGGGCACCCTTCCACACTCCAGGTCTGCTGTGGAGCATCCTGGTGCCCAGAACAAGGAGATGGAACACAGAAAAATGGAATTATTCCTCCTTGATGGGAAAATCAGCTGGAAAATACACAAGCAACATCAGCCTCTTCATCCCCATTACAGAAGTGCACATCCAGTGAAAAGAGCAGTTTTCTTATTCACCCTCTGCAAATATTCCACTGAAGTTTGCTGTGAAATATTCCATTGAAGCCTGGTTTGTGCTGGTTCAGAGCAGAGCAGAGCAGCCCCCCTGGGCTGTGATCCAAGCTCTGCATGAGGCTGGAATGGAGACTTTATTTAAGACTGAGAAAACCCCACATTTTTCACACTGTGATGTTTGAAAAGAGCAGGAAATGATCCCGAGAGGGGAGCAGGTGTGGAATTCCAGGGACATCAGCAGCGCCATCAGTGACATCTGCAGGGCCTGAGCTGTGCAGAGTCACTGTGAACAGGCCACAGATCCTCATCACTGCTGATAAGGCAGAGAGGCAGGCTTTGAGAGGAAATTAAAATGGAAATATCAGCTTTTCCTCTGCAAGCAGCACAAGCATGAGAAAAGATCAGGCCAAGGTCAAAGCACCATTTTTTTGCTCACTAATATTTTAGAAATCAAATTATTTCTTCCTTCACTCAGAAACCAGACTCACAGTTTGGAAGCCATTAACATTTTTATTTTAATTGAAATTCATCTTCCAAGTCCCATAAAAGCACAGAAATATGCACTCAGGTATGAAATGGCAGAGCAATGCTGAGCTGATATTCTGGGTTGCTGTCAATCATCACAAGCAGACAGGGTGAGAGCTGCATTTCCTGGAGGATTTTTGGCTTATCCATTTGCTGTAGGAATTCTGGCTGGTGGAGCTGCAGGGCTGGGTTATCCCAGAGAAAATTCCTTCCCTGCTCATCCCTTGATCCCCCTTCCTAAAGGTCTCAGAGCTGAGCCAGAGCACAAACACCATCCTGGTGGCACAGAGCAAAGCTGGCAGGGCTCAGGCCAGAACCAAATCCCAGATGCAGGGATGGGATCCAGAGGCAGGAAAGTGCCAGAGTGGGAGCAGATTCCTGCAGTTCCCTGGCAGGATCTGGCTGGGAAAAGCTGGGAACTGCTGTGGGGTGAGGAGTGGGGCTCTGCTGGGAGGGGACAGGCACCAGCAGCACCCAGAGCCACCTCTGCCCCAGGGCTGGCTCAGACCCTCGGGTAGGGAGGGGGGGAATCCTTGGAAGGCAATTCCAGAGCTTCCTCATAGGATGGCAGCACGGCCTGGAAGAGATCAAAGGTTGTGGGGTCACAGGGATTCCATCCTGCCTGCTTCCATCAGGGACAGAGAACCTCGAGGGCTCGGGGCTCAGAGGGCAGGAATCCAGCAGAGCTGGGGGCAGCAGCGTTGGATCCTTGTGCCAGTGGCACCTCCATTCCCTGGGACATTCCTGGACACCTCCATTCCCTGGGACATTCCTGGACACTCCCATTCCCTGGGACATTCCTGGACACCCCCGTTCCCTGTGACATTCCTGGACACTCCCATTCCCTGGACAGTGACTGGCCCAGGGCTCCTGAACGTGTGGAGTCCCAGCCTCATTCCCAAGGAAAGCTGAGGAATTTTGCAGAGGGGCACAGCTGGGGCACCACTGCTGGCAAGACTGGGCTCGGCAGATTTGCCAAGATAAAAGCCAGCCCTCAGCATTCCCAGCCCTCAGCATTCCCAGCCCTCAGCATTCCCAAACCCTCAGCATTCCCAGCCCTCACCATTCCCAGCCCTCACCATTCCCAGCCCTCACCATTCCCAGCCCTCAGCATTCCCAAACCCTCAGCATTCCCAAACCCTCAGCATTCCCAACCCTCAGCATTCCCTGTCCCTCACTATTCCCTGTCCCTCACTATTCCATGTCCCTCACAATTCCCAGCCCTCACTATTCCATGTCCCTCACAATTCCCTGTCCATCACCATTCCCAACCCTCACCATTCCCAAACCCTCAGCATTCCCTGTCCCTCACTATTCCATGTCCCTCACAATTCCCTGTCCATCACCATTCCCAACCCTCACCATGTCCCTCCCTCTTCCCTTCCCATCCATCCTTACAACACTGAAAATCCAAAATTCTCAGACAGAAAGATGAAGTAAAAGCTGATTTTAAACACTTTTAGCTATGGAAACCAAAGTCCAGCTGGAATTAACCCCGAATTCCTGGATCAGGGATCACAGGGAATCCATTCCCACTTATCTGCTGTGCCTGAGTTTCACTCTCCTTGCACATTGACTTTAAAGATTTTAGGCAGAAGTAAAATTAAATGGATATATTGTAATTAAAAACTGATTATTAACACTTGCTACTGGGGATTTGAAGGGCTGGAAATTCTCTCCAATCCCAAGAAAGCAGAGATAAGGATCACCAGTCTAAAGGATCCTGTTCATGGAATAAATTCACTTTTCCTCACCTTTCCCTCTGCTTTTGAGTCCATCTTCAGGAATCAATTCACTTTTATGCCCCTTTCCCACTGGTTTGGGTCCACTTTTGGGAGTAAATTCACTTTTCCTCACCTTTTCCTCTGTCTGTTTCTCCACTTCCAGGAACAAATTCATTTTTTCCTCACCTTTTCCACTGTTTTGGGTGCACTTTCAGGAGTAAATTCACTTTTCCTCACCTTTTCCACTGTGTGTGGCTCCACTTTCACCTCCTCCCTGTTGCTGGCTTTGATGTACTTGAAGCAGGTCAGGACACACTTGAACATGTAGGCCTGGAAAAGAGGAAAAGGGAAGGAAAAGGACATTTTCCCAAGGCACTGCAGGGCAAAAAGGGCATTTCCACTCTTGCCACCAGCCTGGGATTTTCCTGCTCTCTTCTCTGGAGAGAGAAGTTTGGGACCATGATCCCAGGGCCTTAAATCTGTGTCTCCATCCTTCCCTAGGAATGTGACAATTCCATGAATTCAGAACTGAGGTGGGACTGGGAATCCAGTGTATATGAAGTAATTAAATATAAAATCCAATAAACACAACACTGAGATCACAATTTCGTGACTAGGAAAGGAAATCATGGCCCTGATGTCATTTTTTGGAGCAGGTTACAAAGTCTGGATTCCATGAATCCAAAACACCGAGGTGGGACTGGGATCAATAATCCAGTAAAAATAAAGTGATTAAACATAAAATCCATCAAACACAACATTGGACATTTCTGAGATCACAATATCCCGAGGTAGGAAAGGAAATCATGGCTTTGATTTTTCAGAGCAGGTTGCAAAGTCTGGATACCAGGAAAGCACCAGAGGCACCACAGAGATCCAAGGACTGCCCCAAAAATCCCTTCCTTCAGCAAAATCCCTTTTTTGCACCTCCCTGACAGGAGCTCCTGGCACCCCATGGATTTATCCACGCAATAAATGGAGCTTTTCTGAGGAAAAAGGATTGATTGAGGGGTTGTGGCCCAGGGACATAAGCGGGGTCTGTGGGACTGGCCCTGTTAAATCAATATTTTCCCTGCTCAGGCAGAGTCGTGTGCCTGGTGTTTGTGTTGGCCTGGGAATGTGCTGGGAGCTGTTGGGATTTCCAGGGAACACAGGGAGCCACAGATCCCAAAGCTGGGCTGTGCTGCTGAGCATTCCCAGGATAATGGGGGCTGTTTGTGTTGACACTAAGCCAAAACAAAGATTTAAAAAAAAAGGAATGAAATGTCTGAGCTGAAAAAAATCAATCTCAACATTCCAGAGATCGGAGACAAATCCAAACTTTGAGCATCTTTTGGGAATATTGCAAAACCCTTCCTGCTTCCAAAGCCTCTTCCAGAGAGCAAAGCTGGAGCTGTCATAGAAACTGGGTAAAAACCTTCACTCACCCATGAAAAAACCCTAGGAAATCTAGAAAATAAATAAAAATCACACAGCAAAAGAATGCACTTCCTGATTTTGGTTTTGAAATTAAAAAATCACACAACAAAGGAATGCACTCCTTGATTTGGATTTTGAAATAAATTAAAATCACACAACAAAGGAATGCATTCCCTGATTTCAGTTCTGAAATAAATCAAAATCACAAGGAGTGTTTTATTCCCATTAATTTCTGCTTTCTTGTCCCTGTGGTGCTGGAGAACTTTGTAATTCCAAAGTGAGATAAAGATTGTTGGAATATTTGCCCCTCCCATCCCTGGGGCAGTGGGAGCTGCTCCTGCCACGGCAGGACCCAAAATCACTGCATGGATTTGGGATCACCCGTGTGGGTGCAGAGACCAGCACAGGAATTGCCTTCATGGTGCCATGGCAGCATCACCCTGCCCTTGGAATATTTTTTCCCTGGAATTTTGAGCTGATTCTGCCACCACAGGTAATGCAGACCCAGGCCTGTGCTGTCCTGAGCTGGGAGGCTGCAGGGACAGAATTCCATGGGATTTTACCCATGGAAGAGGAGAGGGGTTGGCACTGGGATTAAAGGATGGGGTCCTGATGGCTTTTTGGGGACTTCAGTAGACCAGGAGTCCTGGGGGTTTTATTATCCCACCCCATCCCTCCTCTTACAACCCCAGCACAAAAACCCATTGCAAATCCAGCATTTTGTGGGTAAAACTGTGGAAAATTCCAATTAATCCATTTGCCAGGTCAGGGAGATTCCTGCCAGCTGGGGCTCGGGGTTATCTCCCTCCTGCTGCACACTCCATGCAAATGTTAAAAGAGATTTTAAAGCCATGCCTGCAGTGCATCCATACAAAACTCTCCACTCCTCACTGCCTTATCTGGCCCACCTGCAAAGCTCAGAATATAAAATGGTTTCCAATTCACAAGCAGCACTTCCTGCCCAAGTACCTGGAACAATCTGGTTTTCTTCGTGGGGCTGAAGGTAAAAAATCAGTTCTCTGAGCCACTGAAGCAATAAAGGAGTAAAAAGCCTCTGCAGTGGAGCTTCCTGAGGCACCAGCAGGGTTTAGCTCTTGGTTTTAATGAACTTTGGGAGTATCAGGGTGGAGAACCCTGCTCCCATCAGAGAGGGCACAGCCACTCACCCAATGGACGATCTCACCTGCTGCTCAATATTCTCATTTATTTGGGCACAGCAGAGGGCTTTGCTGTGCTTGTTTTCAACCTTTTTGTCCTAAAGGGGAATGGGCAGTGATGATTTGGGGATATAAGAGGGGTTTTGCTTGGTAATTCACACAGCAGAGTAAAGGCAGGGATTAAGATAAACCAGAGCTCCCCCTGTGCCCGAGGAGAGCCCGACAAGGCAGATTTGGGAGAGGATTAAAGCTGAGTTTGACTTCAGAGCCTTTTACCTTGAGGAAGAGCACGGCCACGAAGGCGATGGTGAAGGTGATCATCACTCTGGTGTACTCCTCTGCTGGCAGCTTCTGCAGGGCTGGCAAAGAGCCCTGGGGGAAAAGGGAGAAGGAGTCACCCCAAAAACTCGTTCCCTCTGCCAGGGGCACCCACAGAGAGGGGCTCAGGGTTCAGGCAGAACAAGCAGTGAAGGATTTGCACTGGCAGCAGGATCACAGGGATAAGGTTTTCCTCCTGCTGTTTCCAGTCCTTTGGCAAAGCCCTGTTCAAATGAGAACTTTTACAATTTGAATTTCCACTTTTTTTCCACCAGTCTGGGATTTTTCCTGCTCTTTTCTCTGGAGGGAGAAACTTGGGACCATGATCCCAGGGCCTTAAATCATTGTCTCCATCCTTCCCTAGGAATGTGATGGCTCCATCTATTCATAACAACACTGGGCTGGGATTTATTAAACATGACTGTTTAATAAAGATGAAATTTGAGGCAGCTCTGCCTGAATCACTTTGCTCTGCGATTTGCATCCATCAGGTTGCTACAAGGAGAAACAAGGTGGATTTTTAAGGACCACGGGAGCTGTCAGTCAGGAACAGCGCTGGGGAGAACATGGAAAACCCTCCTTGTTGTCAACCTGAGCAGTTCTGGATGTTCCAGAGAGTCCAGAGAAGCTGCAGAGCCATGGGATGGGAATTTACAGGAGCTCCCAGTGTGGAAAATGAGCGGGGCCCAGACCTACCCCACTGTCCACAGGCTTGAGGCTGAGGTAGGTGGGCACCTCCATGTAGGAGCTGCACAGCGTGAGGATGCTCAGGCAGAAATCCAGCAGCTGCAGCGCCAGCAGGGGAGTCCTGGAGTGGCCCTGCTGAGGGGACAGAGCTGGGTTACAATCACAGGATTGGGTCACTTCTGCACATTATTCACACTTTACACACAGCCTGTGGTTGGTTCACACCGAGTCTAAGCCATTAAGTTCCCTTAAATTCAACCCAAACCTTCCCTTCTGCTGGCCCAAAGAGCGAGCAAACTGTCTGTGCTTTGCTCACCCGAGCTCCACAGGAGCCTCTGGCCAGAACAGGGACAATCCCAGTTTATCTGCAGCAAACCCCTCCTGGCAGGGCACACCCAGAGCCACCTCCCTCAAAGCCAGGAGAAAATCAACATTCTGAGCCAGGGGAAAATAAATATCCCAGCTGCTACTGGCTTCCTTCAGCCTCCAAAGATTGGATACAGACAAAACCACCTCACATCTGGATTCAAGATCTTAAATGTCTTTTCCAAACTAAAGGATTCTGTGACAAACCACAGCCCAAGATAACAATCCTTTATTACAGAATTCCAGGACCCTAGAGGTCTTTTCCATCCTAAAGGATTCCATGACAAACCACAGCCCAAGGCAATGATTCTTCATTCCAACCTTCCAGGACCCTAAAGGTCTTTTCCAGGCTAAAGGACTCCATGAAGAACCACCCCAGTTAAGGATCCCATTCTCCATTCCATGCATTCCCCAGCTCCTGAGAGCCTGAGCCCCCAGGAGGAAGAGGAGGAGGAGCTGTCACCCACCGTGTGGCCCAGGGAGGAGGACGTGGAGATGATCACTGGCACCTGGATGTAGGAGCTGAACATGGTCAGGAGGCTGAGGAGGAAGTCAATGACTTGCAGAGCCAGGAAGGGGATCAGGAACCGCTCCCTCTTCTGAGGAGGAAAAGCAGCACGGGTTATTTCCATTCCCAGTGGGAACTGAGACCAGCTGCCAACACCTGGAAGGACTTAGATGGTGCTCCAAGAGTTAAACTTCCCTGGAATTTCTGATTTCAGTGACAACTGATCCAGAGCAAACAGGGCATCAGTGCTGATATTTTTTACCTCTTTGGAAAAGTCCTGTGTATTCTCACTCAGTGACATCAGAGTTGTCATCTGACTGTCCCTAAAATTTACCTCTGCAGAGAGAACTGGGTTATTTGGGTGGTGTTTAATACTCAGAACTCTGCCACCCTCACATTCCTGGGCTTCCCACCCCAAGGCCTGGCCATTCCTCCTCCTGAACTGGGAAATGTTGCCCTGGTGCAACAGGGCAGTGGCAGCTCTCTCACAGGACCTGACCTGTGACAGAGCAAGGAAACAAGGCAAGAAGACCTTTCTAAATCATAAAATCTCCTTCATTTATCACCAAACATAGCCCAGGTGGAAATGTTGCCTATATTGGGTAAATTTGGATGTTTGAAGATTTTAACTAGAACCTGAGGCTTCAAACCAATCCCTCTCCCCCTCTGGAAGTTGGAGATGTTTTTATCTGCCTTTTTTCCTGTGTGATTCTCTGATTCTGGGATTTTATCTTTCTTTTTTCCCTGTGGGATTCTGGGATTTTTATCTGCCTTTTCTCCTGTGTGATTTTCTGATTCTGGGGGGTTTCCTGCTCTTTTTTGTCCATAATTCCAGTGAGCACCATCCAAACCCTGAATGTCATTTGTGGGGAACGTACCTTGATCACCCCGAACAGGAGGTGGAAGCTGATGATAAACAACATGAGGATCAGCAGGAAACTGGTGGTGATATCAGCTGAAAAGAATAAAAATGAAAACAGGAATCACCACATCACCAAAAGATGTCCCAACTCCATCACACCCCTAAGGGAGGGCTCAGCCTGGCACCAAGAATTGTGTCCGTGGAAGAATTCATGCCATGCAGCTGGAATTAACCCTCTTTTCCCTTTTTACACCCATTTTTCATCCCTTTGAAGTTCCTGTATCCACCAAACCATGCAGGTTGTGAGCTCGAGGGAACCAAGGCCTGAAATGTTAAATATCCCAGGTGACAAAAGGAAGTATTAAAAATGCCCACAGGGCTTTTGGCTCACAGCTCTGAACTGGGAATGATTTAGAGACTGAAAAACAGAAAGAGGAACCAGCAGTGAAATGCTGAAGGATCTTCAGAGTCTCTCAGAGAGGAGCAGGAATTTTAACCCCCCTCCAGTGGTGAGGCCAGGCAGGGTCGGGGGGGATCTCTCCCCCCAACTCTGCAGCTGTGGGATGCAAGGGACACCTCCAAAACACAACGTGAGGGGCTTCAGGGTGATTTTTGGCAGCTGCTTTGGGTGCAGGGGGTGATGTTTTATATCCATGCAGTTCCTGCTCAGCCTTTGCCTGGAAGCAATTTTCCCTCCTGGAAGCACAGCCTGCCCTGGTGCTGATTCACCTCTCCAGAGGAAAAACCCTGCTGTTTGGTTTTTATTTTTTTCCTAATCTGCCTCTGCACAACCTTTCCCAGAGCCTCCTCCAACTCCTTTCCTCTGTTTCACCTGAGTTTAAAACAGCACTGGCCAGTGTGGGCTCTTCAATTCCTAAATGTTTCAAGAAAATGTTTCATTCTGCTAGAAAAGAGCCAAAGTTTTAATTTTTCTGACTTTTTTTTTTTTTGTATCAGCTGATCCTTTCCATAGGTGCACAGGACTGGTGATCCTTGGGGGTCCCTTCCAGCTGATATTCCACACAACCTTTAATAAATCCAGTGCCTAACTCTGTTTTATTCATCACTCTCCCTTTTCATAAAGAACTCTGGGAATTGTGCCTGTAGAATTCCTGTCATATTCCAGCTGCTCTGAAATCCTTTACTGCTCCATATGACCCTTTTTTCCCCAGGAAAATTCATCTCCCTCTCCCCAGCTCTGAGTGTTCACCTGGAGCTTTGGTCCTCCTTTGGTGAGGGAAGATTTCAGTGCTTGGGCAGACCCCAAATCATCCTTTATTCCCTTTCTAGAAGGGGATATTCTTTATTCCAGTGGATATTTCTTATTTACATTTCCTTTTTTCCTCTCTCTCTTTATTTTTTTTTTTAATTTTGCCAAGAGGATAAAATCATTCCCAAAGAAGTCAAGGCAGAGAAACCTGTTCTTGTTTTTCAGGCAGGTGACCCCAACACTGATAACTGTCACAGCTTTATCAGAATTTGGACATTTGCTGTGTTTAGGGGGAAATGCAAAGATTCCCCCCAGGGCAAAGGGACACAAATCTACCCCCAGCTCAAGAAAGGACTAAAAATGTCACTGAGAAGCTCTGGAACAATTCAGGTTTGTTGAAGACCTTCCTGAGCCACATGTGGGCAGGTGGCAGCAGCAGTGCCACCCCTCCCATCCTCCCTCTGCTGACAGAGTTCATTTAAATGCAATTTAAATCCATTTCTATTGATACAAAAAGGATCTTCAATTTCCCTGCTGTCTCCTCTTGAAATCCCCTCCAGAAATGAGCTTTGCTGATGGGAAACCTTCGGTGTGGAAAGAAGCTCTGCCCAGCACTTCCTTCCCCCAGCACGAGGAGCCTCTTCCTTCCTCAGGCTTGGGGACAAAGCCCTGCGGGGAGGCTGCAGCCACCAGGAAGCCAAAAAAGCTGATGTGAGGGGGAATGGAGCCGTCTGAGGGTGGGATACGGGGAATGATCCAAATTATCCTGCACCAGGAAAGGAGGGCTGTGATGGTGCAAAGCAAGGAAACAACTTTTCCTCATTTTCCTCATAACCTGACAAAACCCCAAGGCAGGAGCTGCTCCTCCCCAGCTCGTGGGAATTGAGATGCAGAGGAGGAACAAATCTCTGTAAAGAGTGAAGAGAGAAGCCCCAAACTCAGCAAACCCCGGGGGGAGAGCAGGGAGGGAAGAGGGAAAGGGCTTTGCCTCCTGGAGAAATCAGGACCACAAAGGACAGCACTGCTGCTTTCCTTCTGCTGCCAGGGGGGTGGGAAAGCTGGAATTCCACGGCAGAACAACAACCCCACCTTCGAGGAGCAGGGGAGTGGAACCAAGGCTGGGATGTGGCACACGAAGAGCCAAAGATTAACAGGGAACAGCCTAAACCCAAACCCAAAACCCAACCCTAATCCCAAAATAGAGCCTAACAAAGGAGCCAGACTCAGTCCTTGTGGGACCTGCCCTGAAGGAACCAATCCCAATCCCAATCCCAATCCCAATCTCACTAAAAGCTGAAAATCCCAAAACCTTTTCCCTAAAGGAGCCAATCCCATTAAAAGCCCAAACTCCCAGAACCTTTGCCCTAAAGGGGCCAATCCCATTATAAGACAGATTCCCAAAGCCTTTTCCCTAAAGGAGCCAATCCCAATCCATTAAAACCCAAACTCCCAAAGCCTTTTCCCCTGGTTTCACCCAGCACCAGCACTCAGGAGTTTGCCCAGAGAGGATTTCTCTCCTTTTCCTGGGATTTTCTGGGATAAGGCACAGCCACGTTTTCCTGCCTCTCTCTCCATGGGCTCCTGCTCCAGCTCTCTGGCAGGATCCCTAATTAATTGGGAAGTGGCCATTGCCAGCTAATTGCCCAGCTGGATTTTCCAAGCAGAACCTGGATCAAAACCCTGCAAACAAAATAAGAAAGAAACAAAATCCCCACAAACACAAAGGGATGGAAAGGAAAACCAAGGGAAAACAACTTCCCTCGAGCTGACTGCCTCCTGTTTGTTCCCAGGAAACAGAGTCACCCTCCCTGCTGGTGGCACGGATGGGTTGGTGCCATGGACAAAAACCAAAAAACACAACCAAAAAAACCCCAAACCTCCCCCAAACAAGCAAAACAAAAAACCAACAAACAGACAAAAAGCCAAACAAACCACCAAATAAACAAGCATAACCCAAACAAACAAGACTCCAAACCAACAAAGAAAAAAAACAACCAAAAATCAAAACCAAAAAATCCTGAACAAACAAAAATCCCAAACAAAACCCCAAACCAACAAACAAAAAACTCAAACAAACAACACTCCTAACCAACAAACAAAAAATAACCAAAAAACAAAACCAAAAAATCCTAAACAAGCAAAAATTCCAAAGCCCCAAATCAATTAAAAAACCCAAAACAGAACAAAAAACCCCAAACAAACAAAAACCCCATGAAACAAAATCCCAAATAAACAAACAAAATACCCAACCAAACAGAAACAAACAACCCAACCAAACAAAACTCCCAAACCAATAAAGAAACAAAAAGCAAAAGCAAAAGCAAAAAAGAACCCACAAAAAAAACTCAGAAAAACCAACGCAGACCAAAAAACAAAAAAGAACCCCTCCCAAAACAGAAAAACAACCAAATTCTGAAAGAGGAAGGAAACACTTGAGGTCACACTTGCATCAAGTTCTTCAATTCTCATGGAATAATGAAAGTGGGAAAATGTTTTAGAGGAATGGATGATGGATGGATGGATGATGGATGATGGATGATGGATGGATGGATGGATGGATGGATGGATGATGGATGGATGGATGATGGATGATGGATGATGGATGGATGGATGGATGGATGGATGATGGATGGATGGATGGATGATGGATGGATGATGGATGGATGATGGATGAATGATGGATGGATGATGGATGGATGGATGATGGATGGATGATGGATGATGGATGATGGATGGATGATGGATGGATGGATGATGGATGGATGATGGATGATGGATGGATGGATGATGGATGGATGGATGGATGATGGATGGATGGATGATGGATGGATGATGGATGGATGATGGATGATGGATGATGGATGATGGATGATGGATGGATGATGGATGGATGATGGATGGATGATGGATGGATGATGGATGATGGATGGATGGATGATGGATGGATGATGGATGATGGATGGATGATGGATGATGGATGGATGGATGATGGATGATGGATGGATGATGGATGATGGATGGATGGATGGATGGATGGATGGATGGATGGATGATGGATGGATGGATGATGGATGGATGGATGGATGGATGATGGATGATGGATGGATGATGGATGGATGATGGATGGATGATGGATGGATGGATGATGGATGGATGATGGATGATGGATGGATGGATGATGGATGATGGATGGATGATGGATGGATGATGGATGATGGATGGATGATGGATGGATGGATGATGGATGATGGATGATGGATGGATGGATGGATGGATGGATGGATGGATGGATGATGGATGGATGATGGATGATGGATGGATGATGGATGATGGATGGATGATGGATGATGGATGATGGATGTTCCCAGTTGCCTTGTGCTGATCCCAGCCCTGGCTCTGGAGCCTGCTGGATTATTCCCTGCTGTGTTATTCCCTGCTGGGTATTTCCTGGGGAAGCTCTGCAGGAAGGGGTTTGCACCCTGCACTGGGGGCTGAGCTGAGCAGAGCAGCCTCCAACCCCCCCACGGGAATATTTGGGAATATTGCTCCATGGGAAACATGGGAATCATTGCACTGCCCCTTGCTTGGGATCCTGTCAGTGATTCACCCAGATTCCCATTTTTTGCTCACTGCTGATGCCCTTCCCCTCTTCAAAGTCCCTTCCAACCCAGACATTCCATGATTCTGTTGGATGAACCAAACCTTTGAGTGCTGATGTCAAACAGCCCTGGGGCATCCCAGTGGTGCCTCTTTCCTTGGAAAAAACGTGAAGCCAGCTTTTGTAACTTCACCAGGCAGTGCCTATTCCTGGTTTGGTGCTTTTCCCTATTCCTGACTCCTATCCTGGGGACAGGAGAGTTTGGAATGTGCAGGAAACCGTACTCAGCCTCCTTTTCCTCCACATACAGGGAATTTTCAGCCCAGGAAAAGCCTCCCTGGAAAAGCAATTCCTGGCTGCCAGGGGTTGTGTTTTTCTCCCTGTATACATGGACGGGGCAGAGAGGGGCCCTGGGTTCCTTCTTTTGCTCCCAGGGTTATCTCAGCTTGTGGTTTTACTCAGAAAATGACTCAAGAAAGGAAAACCTCCCTGCACTTGTTTCCAAACAGCTCCTGCAGAACGTCCTGCTTGGGCAATGTTTGGGGAGTTGGTTTTTTCAGATGGCACCTCAGGACACAGCTCCAGGTCTCTGCAAGGATCAGAGCTGGATCCTTCTGGAGAAACTCAGTCCTTCTGGAATTGTGAGCTATGGGACAGCTTGGCTGCCTCTTCCAGCCACCTATGTTCTGGAAAAATACACCAGGGGCTGGGAAAATCTGGGAATGGGGGTCACAGGAGGAGGGAGGGTTGGGGTGGAGTTGACAGACAGGAGATCTATGGGAATGGTGGGAATGGCTCTATGGGAATGGCTCCATGGGAATGGTTCTATGGGAATGGCTCCATGGGAATGGCTCCATGGGAATGGCTCTGTGGGAATGGTTCTATGGGAATGGTTTCATGGGAATGGCTCCATGGGAATGGCTCCATGGGAATGGCTCTATGGGAATGGTTCTATGGGAATGGTTCTATGGGAATGGCTCCATGGGAATGGCTCCATGGGAATGGCTCTGTGGGAATGGTTCTATGGGAATGGTTTCATGGGAATGGCTCCATGGGAATGGTTCCATGGGAATGGCTCTATGGGAATGGCTCCATGGGAATGGTTCTATGGGAATGGCTCTATGGGAATGGCTCTATGGGAATGGCTCTATGGGAATGGTTCTATGGGAATGGCTCTATGGGAATGGCTCTATGGGAATGGCTCTGTGGGAATGGTTCTATGAGAATGGTTCTATGGGATTGGTTCCATGGGAATGGTTCTATGGGAATGGTTCCATGGGAATGGCTCTGTGGGAATAGCTCCTTGAGAATGGCTCCATGGGAATGGTTCCATGGCATGGGGGGGTGTTGGTGTGTTGGTGGTGTCCCACAGCCCACACATCCATGGGATCATTGTGGGGTGGGATTTGTCCCCTCTGTCCATTGAGGAGTTCTTGGACACTTCAGTGTTTCCCTGGAAATGCCCAGAATGTGAAGGAAGTCAGGAGTGTGTGTGAGGCTGGAATGATCCACAGCTGGGGAAAAGGGAGAGGTAGGGAAAGCAGGATTGCCAGGGGAATCCACAGGAGATGCCAGAGGGAGCTGAAGGATTCTGCAGGTGCTGCAGAGTTTGGGCTGATCCCCTGAAGTAAAAACTTCTCTGGGCTCCACATTGATCTCCAACACAGCCTTGGCCTAAAGCAAACCCCGAACAGAGCCTAAATTCCTTCCTGAGCTTCCTGATTCTGCATCCACTCAGAATCCCAAATTCTTTGATGAAAAAGGCAGAGGGAGCAATGCAGGACTGAGAGATCCCTCCCTTCCCCACAGCTGCTTCCCAGCATTCCCAGGACCCACCAATTCTGAAGTAATCAGAAGTGTTCAGGTCTTTGCAGAAGCCCTTCCCATTGGCCACCTCCAGGGAATACTCGATCAGCAGCAGGATGCTCATGACCTGGAGAACAAAGGAAAAAACACAATTCAGGGGCTTTGGGCCAAATTCCCAGCAGTGAATTTATTTCCAGGGAACACTGGATGGATGAGTCCCCAGGTGTGACAAACAAAAGGGTTTAAATCCCAGGAAATTCTGAGGCAACAGTTATCAGTTTATTAATATTTTGGATTTAACTGCCAGGAGGAGGATAGAGAAATGACAAAGGCAGTGAGTTTTATTTCAATAGTTTTTATCCTGGTTTTATGTTTTGAAATTACCTTTTTCTCCAGAGTTGAGGGAAAGGCAATACCAGTATTCCAAAGCATTAAAAAAAACACAAAAAAGATTCAAGGTCTCCCAGTAAGTGTAGCTGTGCCACTCCACTGACAAAACCATCACTTTCCTTCTTTTATTATTTGAGGGAAACCTCCAAATGTTCTTTTTTCACATTGAACCTCAATGATTTTCCCCAGGTCATCCAACTGGAGCACCAAAGCCCAGCCTGCAGGGTTCATTCTGTCCTGAGTTTAATGAGCTGGGGGTGGAGGGAGGTGCAGAGCTGTGGGCTCAGTCCTGACCCAGAACTTCTGCACTCACCCAGGGATGAGGAGATCTCCATGGAATCAGGGAATCACAGAAAGGATGGAATGTGCTGGGTTATTCCCTGTTGGGTTATTCCCTGTTGCCATCCTGGGGAAGCTCTGCAGGAAGGGGTTTGCACCCTGCACTGGGGGCTGAGCTGAGCAGAGCAGCCTCCAACCCATCCACAGGAATATTTGGGAATATTGCTCCATGGGAAACATGGGAACCATTGCCCACATTCAAAGGGATTTGCCCATGGGTTGGAAGGGATTGGAAAGCTCATCCCATCCCATCCCATCCCATCCCATCCCATCCCATCCCATCCCATCCCATCCCATCCCATCCCATCCCATCCCATCCCATCCCATCCCTGCCCTGCCCTGCCCTGGCAGGGACACTTCCACTGTCCCAGGTGCTCCCAGCCCTGTCCAACCTGGCCTTGGGCACTGGCAGGGATCCAGGGGCAGCCACAGCTGCTCTGTCCATCCCTGGGTGTGTCCCCATGTGTCCCTGTGTGTCCCTGGTTCAGTCACCATGTGTCCCTGTGTGTTCCTGTGTGTCCCCATGTGTCCCTGGGTGTGTCCCTGTGTGCAGGGAGGGGCAGGGCAGTCCCAGGCTCTGCTCCAGGCCCAGCAGTGGCACCAGAGCCACGGGCAGGGGCTGAGCCCAGGAACTGCCCCTGCCAAGGAGGCACAACTCCAGCCCTGGGCAGAGCCCAGAGAGGGGCTGGAGTCTCCTCCCTGGGACACTCCAGAGCCACCAGGACACACTGCTGTGCCCTGAGCTCTGGGATGGCCCTGCTGGAGCAGGGAGTGGCACCAGTGACCCTGGGGTCCCTGCAGCTGCCCTGCCCCATGACCCTGAGCCCCGCAGTGACGCAGAAGCCAGGCTTTATCTGCTGCCCACATCAGCACCAGCTCGGGCTGAGCTGAAACAGCTTTTGCACCAGAGCTGCACCAACCTTTCACTTGAACCAGGGCCCTGAGCAGCCACGTGGGTGAGGAGGAAGTGGCACCGCTGTGGTCTGGGCTCGTGTTTGCAAACTGGGGGTGCTGGGACCAGCACAGACCCAGCTGCTGCACGGGCTGGGGCTGGCCAGACAATGCTTCTGTATTTTCAGAGGGATCCAGACAGGGATCCAGCGGGGATGCCCAGCCAGGGGTGCTGAGCTGCCCTTGCAAAGGAACTGTGGGAGGGAAGGCTCTGCCTTGCCCCAGAAAGGAGGAAGCGAGGCTGGGAGGTGACAGGAGCTGAGCACAGCCCCTCCCTCTGCCTGGGTGTTGGCTGCAGAAGACCTGGAAATAATCTGAAAACAAATTCATCAACTTTCTGAGCCCCGAGCTGCAGCTTCCAGAGGAGCTGTGGCATTCCCAGAACGAGCACCCACCATGCCATGCCAGGCTGGGAGCCCCTGTCCCACCCTGTCCCTCAGAATTTAAAATTCTCTCCAGAGTCTAGATGAGAAGGAAGGATGTGTCAGGCTTTCCCTGAGCCTGTCTGATAGCTTGTTCAAGAGTCACTCTGCTGTCTTCCCTTTTTTTCCATGAAGTGAATGAACTCTGCAAGTTGCTCATGAGCTGGCAGGAAAAAGAGGAATATCCAGATCTCATTACACGAGGACACGACAAAGTTAACACGAGTTCAGCTTAATGGAACAGCATTTCAGCTCCCACGGCAGCTCTGAAACCTGTCAAGGATGAAATTGCATTGATCCAAAGTGTCTTTACAGCTGCTGGTGCCCCTTGGGAGGGGAGGGATGGCTTAATGAAGACACATGGAGATCACACCTGACTGCGAGGTGGCTGAGAGGTTTCGTGTTCAAGCTCCCAAACAGGTTTTGCTTCCTTTATTTCTGCTGTTGGTCCAACCCCTCAAATGCCAGTGTGGGAAATATGGGCAGAAATTGCTTTGTCAGGTTTCACTTAAAAGGAGGCCTGAGCAAAATGGATGAGCTGGGCCCTAAATATCAGTTTTGTTCTCAAAGAGGAGTGGATAAGAGCAGGACAGCAACCCCCAAATTCCCCCATCCCATCCAGCAGAGCCAGAGGCTGGAGTTCAGAGTGAGGAACCTTCTCTGAAGTCTGTCAGAGAAGAACAAGGCCCTGGTTTCCTTGCTGGTGTGGAAATGAGCCACACAACCCAGACCTAGTACAGTCACACAAGATAAGAACATGGCAGGAAACCCCAGCCCAGCCTGAGAGATTCAGGGGACTTTGAAGACAAAAGTTGCTTTAAAATGTTCTGTTTTGTGTAGAAAGAAAGAAGCACTGAACTGGGAGCAGGCAGAGACCTCCAGGCCTTTCCCTTGGCAGGGAGAGCCAGGCCAGCACCAGGACACCCCTGCAGCCTCTGCCTTTGGCACGCTGGAATGTGGAGCCTCCCCTATTCCTGCAGGGAATGCACATCCAAGGGGAGGAACCCTCTGCAGAGGATCCTTTTGGGAAGAGGGTAGAGGAAGATGGATGTGGTGCCTGCCCTGCACTCCTTGCTCAGCTACTCCCACTGCAGATCCACCCCTCAGCTCCAGCAGAAACCAAAAACTTCTCATTTCAGGCAGAAAAACACCCAGTTCCCTTTCCCTTTGCAATGCCACAGCAGGAGAAAGGCAGGTTTAAAACAGAGGATTTCACTTCCAGGTACTCAAATCCCAGCCCCTTTCCAGCCCTTCCTCCCTCATCTCCTACAGCTGGAGCTTTTGGAGCAGTCCCCTCATCTTGTTGCTGCCTGTCTGTGAAAGGAGCTTCACATATCTTGTGGAAGAAATTTGAATCCCCAGGAAATGAACAGCTGGAGCTGGGCCAGGGCAGGCTCAGGCTGGAGATGAGGGAAAGGTTCTTCCCTCAGCCAGAGGGTGCTGGGCACTGCCCAGGCTCCCCAGGGAATGGGCACGGCCCCGAGGGATGGACAGGGGGGATTGCTGGGGGTCTGGGCAGGGCCAGCAGTGAAACTTGAGGATCCTTGGGGGTCTCTTCCAACTCGGGACATTCTGTGATTCCACGATTCCTGAAATAATATAGGACTGAGATAAATCCAGTCATTAAATCAAGGCAGATAAATTGTCTTGAAGACAGAATCTGACACACAGAGCCCCCATTGCCTGGGGATAACCCTGCTGCAGCTGCAGTGGGGTTAAACTGCTCTTAGAGGTCATGTTGCACCTTTATTTTCTGAAATATTTGCAGCTTGACTGATCTCCAGGTGATTTATCTCCATGCACGTGGCCCTGGTGTGAGGGTGCTCCTCTTCTGCTTCCCAGCAGGGGTTTGTGCAAGGAGAGCCTGGAGCCATGGGGAGCAGGGGGCACTGGGGACAGGGACAGGGGGCTCCGGGGGGTTCTGACACAAGCAGGGGACACCCAGCACAAAGACACTGCCCTGTCAGAGCTTCTCCTTTTCTCTCTTGAATTACCAAGTGACTCTTGTGGCAGCTGAGGATGAAGTGACGAGTGTTTTGAGTTCTCATTTGGTTTCCTTTCACAACATTTCATGTTCTCCTGCTGTCTCCTTGTTTGTGCTGTTCCAGGAGAAGCATCTCAGGCTCTGTGGGACCCTTGGGTCAGCCCCAGCCTGGTGAGAGCTCAGTGAATCCAACTCTGGGCTCCCTTGAGTCATGTCCAGAGGTGAGGACAGGACCTGGCAGGGTTCCAGAGGTGAATTTCTGCTCTGTGAGCTGCAGAGCTGCCAAAGAGGGGAGCTGGGGTGCAGCTGAGGCCAGACAAGGTGCAGACACTGCTTCCCAAGGCTCCTCTGGCTCCAATCAAGCAGCAGCAGGAGAGGAATTCTGTGCCTGCACAGGAGCAAGTGTCCAGCCCTGATCCTGAATCTCTCTGTCAAACACCTCGGGGCCTGTTCATGGCTGGAGGAGCTGATGAGCAGGACAAACTCCCCAGAGCTGTCTCTGAAAGTCACCTGCACGTCACCTCTGCACCCAATGGAGCTGTGCTATCACCCCCCCCCCCCCATCCTCTCCTCATTCCCCTCCCTCTCCTTCCCCGTCTGTTCCAGAATGCCCAGGATTTATTCCAGCTGTCTCTGAAGGGATCAGCAGCGAGGCAGAGCTGATTTATGGGAGGAGAAGACCTTGCCACAGAGCCTGGGAGCTCTTTGATGGCACTGCTCTCACCCAGCACAGCTGGGATTCATCCCTGGCACCAGCAGCAGGAATTTATCCTGATCCAAACCCCCTAGCATTGATGGAGCAAATCAGCCAAGGATATTATAAATCCCTTTTCCCTTTTCATCCCCCTGCCCAGCTACAGCTGCACCATCAGAAAGGGAGAGAAGAGACAGGGGGAAAATGCCTGGCTGGTATTGTGTGCTATCTCTTAAAGAAGTAAGACAAGACCTATCCAAAAATTACCCCCTTTTCCAAGGGCAAAAGGGATGGTGCAGCTCCTGCTGCTCCAGGGAAGAGGGGGGACCTTGGAATGTTCTTCCCATGCTGCAGTTACTGGTCCCATGGGATTTCTGCAGGCTGCAGGTCCCCAGCTCCCCCTCTGCTGTCCAACTACCATGTCGGAGCCCTGTTATCACCCTGAGGGCATCAAACCTTCTCTGTGCACCCCCAGAGCTGTGGGGGGACCATGCAATGTCCTTCCCATGCCACAGCTGCTGATCCCCTGGGATTTCTGCAGGCTGCAGGTCCCCAGCTCCCCCTCTGCTGTCCAAGGAACCTGTGAGAGCCCTGTTATCCCCCTGAGGGCACAAAACTCTGACTGTGCAAACCCAGAGCAGCACAGGGATTATTTTAATAACCCAGCCATGCAAGAAACCACATCCTCAGGACAGCTGAACACACCTAAAGCTCCTCAGTGCAGCCAGGAGCGTGGGAGAGAGGCTTCTCCAGGCTCTCTTGCTCTGCCATCCCTGCCCCAAACAGCTTCTCTGGCTGCCTGGGAGCTGGACACAGCCATGATCCCAATGGAAACTGAAAGGGACACAGAGGAGGCAGCTCTGCCCTTCACCCTGTGCTCCTGCAGCTCCCAAACCCCTGCAGTGCCCCATTCCCACATCCCAGTGCCAGTGCTGCCCATCCCCACCCAGCAGGTGTGGGATACACTCGGGTACGAGCTCCTGCACCGAGCAGGAAAACGGGAAGCAGAGCGACTTTCCCTGCGCTCCAATTGGCAGAGCCAGGAAAAAAATCACTCAAAACCCCTCCCAGTAGAGCAAATTCTGCTTCTCCCTGTCTCCCACCAGCTTTTGTTCATCCCTCTTCACTCATTGGGTTTTCCTCTTGGGGGCAGAGAACTTTCCAGGGTCAGGGAACCCTGTGAACCACAACAGAGCACCTCCTGGAAAGGTTCCACCTCTGGTTTCCTGTCTCCCTGTCCCTGTCCCCCTTCCAGGCCCAGGACTCACCATGTGGAAGATCCCCAGGGCCACTGTTGCTGTCTTGATGTTGAAGCAGCAGCATTTGGGGGGCTCAGGGGGAGCTTGGGGGGTCATTTTCGGGTCCCTCTGAGCACTCCTGAGTTAATGAGGCCGAATTTGCAGCCGGGCCACGGAAAGCGAAGTGAGAGCAGCTCGGCTTCCTTCCTGCTCTCTGAATGTGTGAAGTCATCTACAAAGTCACATGAGGCCTTTGGGTTTCTCAATCACAAAGAAAAGCAGAACTGGGGGGCTTTTAGAACACATCCAGCTGGGAAAGCGCAGCCCCAGCGCTGCTCAGGTGTCCAGCACGGGGAGTCAGCAGAGGAGGAGCAGGAGCACGACGTGGCTTTGCCCCTACAAAAATCCTCGGGAGCAAAAGCAGGGCCCAGGAATTTCACCTCAAACTCACCCTGCTGTTTTTGCAGCAGAGCATCCAAGTTCCTCCCTCTGGACCTGCCAGCAAAGGCACCGTTCCCTGGAAGTGCTCCTGGAAGTGATGCTGGAGCAGCCCCGGGCTCTGCGAGGAGGAGGAGGAGGAGGAGGGCAGAGGGTGCCGATGCCTTTTTGGGGCATCCTAAAAACACAGGGCAGACAAAATTAAGGGAATAAAAAGTGTTATATTTATTGAAGGGCCTTCAGGTACATTTAGGGCAGATAAAACCCCCCAGGGGCTGCACCCAAAATGAACCACGGGTCACAGATTTTCACACTTTTATAAGATCATTAGGTTCATTTGCATATTGGGGGTTAATCTTCCAATTCCAGCTCCAGGTAATGAAGTCATTTACCCCAAGTTTGCTCCCCAAACTCACTTTTGTTTCCATCTCTCAGGCCTGAGGCAGTGAGGGCTCCTTGATTGCCAGCCTGGAGAGGAATTGTTGTGTCTGAATAAAATGGGAAAGCAGCAGCTCACACTGGATCTGGAGTTTGGAGTTACACACTAAAGAACTGCAGCATTACAAATATATGGAAAATATAAAAGCTGAAATCCTAAGGCATCAGTGTTGCCTGAGGGATCTGCAGCTCTGGTCCCAGCTCCTGGGGATGTGATTTGTGTCCTCATCTCCTGGAAAATGAAACCAGTGGGATCTGAGTGTGGTGGCTTTGTCACTGTGCAGGACATCGGGGTGTCCCCCCTGCTTGAACTCACCCAATTGTGCTCTTTGACAGAGAATTTTTACCATTCTCATTAAAAGCCCCATTTTTAATTCTCTTGTCCTCTTTCCCCACCCCATGGGATAGAAATTCCCTCTTTAGACCCCTGTGGAGTGGATTGTTCTGAATGTTGGGCTTTTCTGACACAGGTTGGATGTGTCCCAGCAGGGGACACCTCTCCAGGAGAGAAATGCAGGGAAATAAAATGAGAATTAGGCAAACACTCAAACGAGCTCTTGTGGGTGTCACATCCCAAAAATGCTCCTGGAAGTTGCTGTTTGATGCCTCCAGGAGTGTTCCCAGCACAGCATCCCTGCAGTGCTCCAGCAGAGGGGTTTCCTGGTTGTTTTTGCAGAATTAAATGCAGAGATTCCACCTGGATGCTCTGTAAATACAATCCAGGTGCAAATATTCCCTGATGGGAACTTGGTAGAGCAGCAAAGTGAAATCCCTTCACCAGCAGGGAAAGCACAAAGCTGCAGGTGAGGACTGAGGGCACCACATCCACCCACGAGAAATAGGCTAAAAATTAAGTTTATTTTTAAAAATAGATCATTTCTAGTATCTTTCCTTTACAAACCAGATGCAAACACAGGCTTGGCTTTGCCTTCCCCACATGAAATGTGTTTTCTTTAAGGGCTGTGTCCCCCCACGATAAATAGGGTTTAAAATAAGGCTTCTTTTTAAAAATAGATCATTTTGAGCATCTGTCCTTTACAACAGGCTTGGCCTTGCCTTCCCCACATGAAATGTGTTTTCTTTAGGGGCTGCCTCCCCTCCAAGCTGGTTTGTGGAAGGAGGGGCCGGAGGATGAAGAATTTCCTGCAGATCTCAAGAGCTGGTTTATGATCTGTCTGCGTGGCAAATGCTCCTTCCCTGTGCCCTGCCCCTGTCCCCTGGTGGCACACAGAGCCCTCCTTGTGAGCTGGAGTGCCCTGCACCCAAACTGAGCTCTGGGGGAAAACCAACACAGAACATGGCCCAGGATCTGGGAAACAAACCCAGAACATGGCCCAGGATCTGGGAAACAAACCCAGAACATGGCCCAGGATCTGGGAAAAAAACCCAGAACATGGCCCAGGATCTGGGAAACAAACCCAGAACATGGCCCAGGATGGGCTGGAAAACAAACCCAGAACATGGCCCAGGATCTGGGAAACAAACCCAGAACATGGCCCAGGATGGGCTGGAAAACAAACCCAGAACATGGCCCAGGATCTGGGAAACAAACCCAGAACATGGCCCAGGATGGGCTGGGCTGGAGGCCATTGAGGGCCTGGCAGTGCCACTCCAGTGTCCCCTTTAGGGATTCTGAATTTTAAGAGGTCTTTTCATGGAATTCTGGATGTGAATTTGGTGCTGGAGGCCACTGAGGGCCTGGCAGTGCCACCCTGTGTCCCCTCTGGGGATTCTGAGTTTTAGAAATTTTGGTATTCCATTTTTGGAATTTCATGGAATTCTGAACATGGATTTGATGCTGGAGGCCACTGAAGAGCTGGCAGTGCCACCCCAGTGTCCCCTTTGGGGACCCTGAGTTTTTGGAGATCTTTTCATGGAATTCTGGGCATGGATTCGGAACAGGGCCTGGCAGTGCCACCCCAGTGTCCCCTTTAGGGACTCCAAGTTTTAGGAGGTCACTGTGCTCACGGGGACACAGCCTTGGCTTTTCAGGGAATTTTGGATATGGATTTTGGGTGCTTTGTGGTGCTTTGTCTGTGACTCCTTCCTGGCAGAATTCCAGCTGGAATTTTTCCCTGGAGAGGCCATCAGAGCATCTCCCAGCAGGACAGGCTGGGCCCACTGTCCTTGTCCCCAGAGCAGAATTCCCAGCCCTGTGTGAGCTGCTCCTCAAGGAAAGCTGGGCTGGAGGGTGGGGCAGCCACTGGGAATGAATCAATACAGTAGATAAATATAAACATGCCAATAATAAATAAAAATTTAAAAATAGGAATAAAAATCTATATAATATAATGATAAAATAGATAGAATATTTATAATAATTTTAATAAATAAAAATAAAAATAAGTTAAAACAAATACAATATAATATATATGATACATACAATCCAATATTATCTCAATAGGAATAAATTTAAACATGCCAATAATAAATACAATTAAAATAAATAATAAATAAATATAATTATAAAATAGAATATGTATGTTGTAATATTTTCTAGAAAAATAAAACCAAAAATATGCCAAATAAAATAAATATAAATAAATATAAGTAAAAAATAATATAATATAATATAATATAATATAATATAATATAATATAATATAATATAATATAATATAATATAATATAATATAATATAATATAATATAATATAATATAATATAACATTATATTGTATTATCATAGAATATGCATGATATAATATTTATAATATGCATTTTGATAGATCTATTTATTCTATTATCTAAAGATGCATAAATATAAAACTACAAATAAATATTTATGCCAAAAAAAGAAATTAGAAAACCCATGGGGTGATTTAGGTGATTTTTGGGGGGGATTGGGGGGCTCAGGGGGATTTCAGGGGGTTGGGGACATTTGTGGAAGTTTGGGACGATTTGTGAACTTTTGGGAGGATTGAGGGGGCTTTGAGGGATTTGGGGAGGACTGGGGGGGATTGGAAGGCATGGGGAGATTTAGAGGGGAATTAAGAGAGTTGTAGAGAATTTTTGGGGAATTTGGGGGGATGTGGGAGGGATTTGGGGGTTTAGGGGGATTTGAGAAATTTTGGGGAGTTTAGGGGGGATTTGAGCAATTTAGAGGGGCTTTGGGTGACATTGACAGAGAATTTAGGGGGAACTGGAGAATTTTAGGGGGGAATTTAGGGAGAAATGAAGGGGTTTGGGAGGGACATGGGAAATGTTCTTGCCTTAGCCTTTCTGCCCATTCCAGCCGTGGTTTGGGGCACTCGTTGCTCTGTGGAAGGGACAAGCAGTGGGGTTAGGTTTGCAATGTGACCAGGGCTGTGTATCCCATCCCCAGCTGTTAAAGCAGCTGGGACAGTGTTCTTTATCTTTCCCACAGCCCATCCTTGTGGAGGGAGCAGAAAACATTCATAAAGGAGAAAGTCTCCCTGCATCCTCAGAACAAGCCCCTTGGAAAACAGAGCTTAGAGATAAGAAATGGCTGTGAAATGACAAACACAAAAAGGAATCCAGTTCCCTGCCTTGGTAGACCCAATTATCTATCTTCAATATTAGTGGTCCATACTATTATTTTCTAGTCGTTCAGTAACTAAAGTTTGATATCTCAAAGATGGCTTTCATTTTGATCTTGCTTATAGTTTCCATTTTATCAAAATCTTTTGCCAGGTAATCATATTTATAAGGCTTTCCATTTTCATCTTCCCCAACAGTGGTTCATCCTCTTTTAGTATCCACAGGCCAGCTTTGAATGTAAAATCCCTCAGGGATTGTTAGAATGTAGAATTCCCTTGGAAATTGGTACAAATTGTAAAACCCTCAAAAGATATAAACCCCCTGTAAAACAATAGCTGTTGGTATATGCTAGACTGGATGCCTTCATAGAATAAACCATGGATTTGTGCCTCTCTGCATGTGCTGGTTTCTTTACCCCACTGGTCTGAGAGCTCCCAATGAGCCAGAATTCCATCTGGGCAAGGCTCGGGAATTTGCTCCATCACTGAGGGCTGCAGGAGCAGCCTCAGGGATCCCAAAGGGACCCCAAAAACCCAGCCAGTGACACATCCTCCCTCCAGGAGATCTCTCCTGTTCATGGCCATGCAGTCCCAGGGCAGGGCTGATCAAATTCCATCATCCCATTGGGAGATGCTCCAGCCAGGGCAGGAGCCGAGCATTTCCTACCCAGATCAAAGGGGAGATTTGGAACAGCAGAGCAGCCTTTTCCCACTGCATCCCAGAGGAAAACCAGAGCCTTGCACATCATCCCTGCAGCTTTGGAGGAAAACTGCACCTTGTGCAGGAGCCCTGCTCCAGCAGAACCACATCTGTCACTGCAGGAGGATGCAGCCACCATGGAATGGGACTGCACCAACCCTGACTGACTGACGGGGGCACCTTGGATTCTCCCTCTGCCCCTGCTCTGGGTTTGTTCTCTGCAATACTGCATTGCTATTGGAATTGTCCTAGTAAAGAACTGTTATTCCTATTCCCATAGCTTTGCCTGAGAGCCACTGAATTTCAAGTTAAAATAATTTGGAGGGAGGGGGTTTACATTCTCCATTTAAAAAAGAGGCTCCTGCCTTTCTTAGCAAACACCTGTCTTTCAAACCAAGACAGTGGGCAAACAGCACCAGGAAATTCCCAAATTTTCCCAGAGCTCCTCCAGAGCCCAGCTGGGCTCAGCTCCTGCACAAACTCCTGTCCCAGCTCCCACCAGCCCCAGTCCTGGGAAATGTTTCCTCTGTCCTTCCCAACTGGTTTCTCTCAAGGCTTTGCTCAGTAGATTTACTCTCCACGAGAAGCCAAACAACGTGAGAGCCCTAACGAGGGGAATCTTGCATTAATTGCCAGCAGTGCAATAAATCCCTGCCAGAGCTCAGCACTGGGGCTGCCACCACAAATTCCTGCTGCAAGCCAGCCTGCTGCTGCCAGGGGAAAGGGAGAGTCTGGGTGAGTGGCTGAGAAATGGCTTCTGCTTCTGGAGTGCTCTAATTAAGTGAAATGGATTTGTAAAGATCCCGGATCGATTTGCATAGGGAGTTTGGTAAAAATGTGGATACAAAGGGTGGGATGGAGGTGAGCAGCTGTGTAGTCATGGAATGACAGGATCTGTCAGATCCCAGCTGGAAGTGTTGGGGGGACAGGGGGGGCTTTCTCCAGAAATTACAGAATTACAGAATCATGGAATGGTTCGAATGGGAAGGGACACCTCCCACTGTCCCAGGTGCTCCCAGCCCCAATGTCCAGCCTGGCCTTGGGCACTGCCAGGGATCCAGGGGCAGCCACAGCTGCTCTGGCAATTCCATGGCAGCCCCTGCCCACCCTGCCAGGGAACAATTCCTTCCCCAGATCCCATCCAGCCCTGCCCTCTGGCACTGGAAGCCATTCCCTGTGTGCTGTCCCTCCATGCCTTGTCCCCAGTCCCTCTCCAGCTCTCCTGGAGCCCCTTCAGGCCCTGCCAGGGGCTCTGAGCTCTCCCTGGAGCCTTCTCCTCTCCAGGGAGCACCCCCAGCTCTCCCAGCCTGGCTCCAGAGGGGCTCCAGCCCTGCAGCAGCTCCCTGCATTCCTCTGGGCTCTCTCCAGCAGCTCCAAATCCTTGATTTTGGAGCCTCCAGGGCTGGGGCAGCTCTGAAGGTGGTGCATCTGGTTTTTCCTGCTGCCCACTGGGATCAGCCCAGGGTTGGGGTTTCTGGGCTGGGGCATGTCCAGTTTCACCCACCCCCACCCCCAAATCCTTCTCCCAGGGCTGTTCCATCTGCTCCTCCCCAGCCTGGATTCATCTCAGGAGTTTCTCCATCTCAGGGGCAGCACCAGACTTGGCCTTGTCAAACCCGAGTGATTCCCGTGGGGAGGGGTGTGGATGCCCTGGATTTTCCAGTATTCCCAGTTTTGCCGCCCCCCCAGGACCTGGAGTCGCTGTCCTGTCCCTGCCCTGCATCCCCAGCCTGTCCTGCTGAGTCCAACCCCCCTGAGCCCCACACCAAATATTCCCAGCCTAGCAGGGGTTTAGAGCTGCTCCTAACCTTCAACAGAAGGATTTGCAGGTGTCAGAAATTATTCATTTCTGAGTTAGAAATCCCAACACCCCCACAGCAGCCAGGATCTCTCTGAGGGCTCCAAAGACAAAATTATAATTTTGCTTATTCGGAGTGACAACAGAACCTCTCCATTAATGTGACTTTCACCAGCAGCTCGTTATGCTTTATGTCTGTGCTGATGTGTGTTTGGCCATTTATTATTCTTTTTCTCCTCCTGCTGGGCCCTGCTTTATTCCTTCATCAGGATTTATGGCTGCCCTCTTCCCTGCTTTATTCCTTCATTATATTTTATGGCAGCTTTGCTATGCTTGATGTCCACGCAGCCTCCCCGTGGATCCACCTTCCTGGGTTTTATCCATTACCTTGCACGGCTCCTGCCTCACTCAGAGATAAAAAACAATAATCTGGATGATATTTAAGTGCTCACAGAGGTGAAAGTCCATTGTTTTCATTCAGCTGGACGGAGGGAGCTGCTGCTTTAGCTTTTCCTCACACGGCTCTGTGAGAACAGAACGATGCTTTGGTTTGAAGGGACGCAGCAGTTTCCCCACCATATTCACCCAGCGAGGATAAACCAATAAACCAATGCTTCTGTTTAATTGTTATTAATGGAGGATTCGTGGAGAGATCCCTCCCACCTTGCTAAAGCCTTATAAAATTAAATGCTGGGTTCAGTTTCCCATCAGGAGACTTCACAGGATCCTGGAATGGTTGGGGTGGGAAGGGATTTGAAAGCTCGTCCCATTCCATCCCCTGCCATGGACAAGGACACCTTCCACTATCCCAGGTTGTTCCAAAATGCTGCTCCTTCACCTGGGGCTGATTCCCACTCTGAGTGTCCAATCTGAGTTTTTTGGGATGATTCCTGCATGGAGGAGCCTGGATGAGGAGCCTGGAGCAGCACCTTGCTCATAAATAACTCACTGGCAGAGAGGGATCCCTTCTGCAATGACCCAGAAACCATGAGCAGATCACCCCCAAAATGGGGAGGATTTGGGGCTTTGAGAGTGTCCCACAGTCCCTCAGAGCCCTCAGGGTGGGGAGGCTGTGCCTGGGACATGGGGAATGACCCCATGGGCAGCCACAACCCCAAAAAGTGCTGCAGGAACACAGCTCCAGGCTCCTGCAGCACCAGCATCCACTGGACTCCAGCAAACTGGGAATGCTGGGGAGTGCTGGTCCTGTTCCAGCACAGGGATCGTGTCAGGCCAGGAGACAAAACTCACAAGAGGGTTCACATCCAGAGCCAAACTCACCTCACTCGAGGGCAGAGAGGAGCCCAGAGCTGGGCCCTGCCCACTGCAAACCTCAGCACAGTTGCCCCATTGGTTCTTCCCACAGTGAGAAAACAAGGAATTTCTGGGAATTAATCACCAAGGAAAAACCTTATCCCTCCCTGTCCCCATCCTGCCCTCCTCGCTCACTGCCACATCTGCAATTTCCTCCCATTCCAGCCTTCCCATCCCCAGTTTGCTCTGGGAAAGGGAAAACAAGAAACCCCTGGATTACTGAGCTGGAGAGGGAGCACAGCTGCTCCATCTGCAACCCCCAAAAGATTTATGAGGAGACCCCAAAAAGGGTGAGAGCTCCTGCACAAAGCTTGGCAGGACACCCTGTGTGGGTAACTCAGTGACCTCTCCAATATTTGCAGGTTCCTCGAGCCTGTGGGGCAGGAAGCTGCTCCTGCTCCCATTCCCAAATGGATTCAGAGCAGGGAGAGAAGCTCCTGATCTGTTTTTATAACAAACCAGCCATGGCCAACAGCAATAGCCAGGAAACGGAGGAAAATGGGGATTTTTGGGCAGCAGAGTGAAGCCTCTTCAGCTTTAAGCCAAGCTCAGGAAAGTGAAGAGTTCCTGGAGCTGTCGTGCTGGTGGAGGAGGTGTCGGGAAGGAGGGAAAATGGGATCATAAATCTCCCCCTGTCCTGAGTGGAAAGGGAAGTTTTGCTGTGCTAAACACGAGCAGCTTGGTGAAATTCCACAGAAGGAGCAGACTTTGCCATTTGATCCCTGCACTACTTTCCCCCGGGAGATGGGAAGAGGAACCAGCTGGTGGCTGCTGAGCACTTTGCAGAAACAACACCTTTTTTTTTCCCCTCAGAAAGCTCCGTGTGAAATCCTTTCTGCAAGGCTGGGGACCGGGCTCTGCCTCTGCAGGGCTCCAGCTCCTGCTCATGGCATCCTGCAGGGCGCTCCCCATGGCTCCCCTCTGCAGTAAATCCCATTTTTGGGGGATTTTCTCAGCACAGCCCCAGCCCTGCTCTGTTCTGCCTCAGTGCAGGGGGTGCTGGGCAGGTCAGGGTTGGGAGGTGGCACCTCGGGGTCACCCTGGGCTGTGTCTTGGCCACGGGGATGTCCCTGAGTGTGGCACTGCTGTCCCCAGCACAGCTGATCCCAGCTGATCCCAACCCTCTGGATCTGGCTGGGAGAAACCTTCCCAGCATTTTCACCCTCTCCTGCAAGGAAACATCAACATTATGGGGCTGCCCATATTCTTGTGGCTGTCCCCACTCCCACTGATCCCAAATTCTTGTTTAAATTCTGTGTTTGTGTGCACAGATTACACAAAGTCCATCTTTTCTGCAAGGATAAGACCAGTCCATGCTCTCCAAACATTCTCACAATTACTGGTGACAGAGCCCCGTGCAGGTGTCTCACCTTTAGTACAGATCACACAAAATGTTGAGGTCTAAACCAAAACATTTGAAGCCTAAAACTCAGCTGAGGAGAAGCTGGAGCTCTCCACAAAAGCATTAAAACTTTGCAGAGTTTTTAAAAAGAAAAATCCTCCACCCACAAATACAAGAACGGGAACATTTTGTTTTGCCATTTTCCAAAGGAAACATTTCACCTCCTCAGGTTGAGAAAACATTTGACCTCAGAATATGTCTCGGAGTTATATATGGGATAAAAACCCTGCAGCAATCAAATCAAAATGTTTCACTTGACCAGATTCTGACAGCCTGGTTTTTCGACACACCACAGTTTTGAATCCTTTCAGGTTGATTTTCTTTCTTTTTTAATTCCAAATTTCAGCACTGCCCAAGGCCCCACACTTCAGTCATTCCCAGCTGTAATTAGCCAGAGCTTCTCTGCATCTCTCAAGAACTCAATCAATGATTACTGGGGTGAGCTGCAGAGGCCTTGCAGGGATTGAAGCAAGGGAAGAGTCCTTAAGCTGATTTCCTGGCCAGAGATTAATTCCATCAAGAGTGGAAACAAATGGAATTTATCCTGCAGCCCCTTGTGAAGAGGCTGAGATTCCAATTCCTGCTCCCACCGAGTTAATGAGGTCTTGGGATGGCATTTGGGTTTGGTTTTGAATGAAGTGGTTGCAGCTCTGGGGTTTGCACAGAGCCCTCCTTTGTTCTGCTCATCCTTCATCCCAAACGTCCACACCCCAAAATCCTGCAGGGATTTCGGGGGAAGTGCCCCCACCCTGGGCAGGTTCCCCATCCATAGTGGAATCGTGGAATGGGTGATGTGGGAAGGGACCTCCCAGTGCCACCCTGTCCCAAGTCACCCAGAGCCCCGAGGCCCCCCTGACACTCATTTCTGAAGGTGCCTTGCTGCCTGCAAAACTCAATCTGGGTGAAATTTTGTGCGGAAATTTTACTCCAATAGGAGTTTTTTCCAACAAAAACAAGGATTCTGTGGGGCCAAAGCACTCAGCCTTCACATGGGTAACTTTATTTGAGTCATTTTAGTGCTTTAACCTAAAGCAGAAACCTGAATATGGAACAAAATCCAATTTGATTGCGAATTTTGGCACAGTCAGATCAATTCCAGCTGGAGTCAGGCAGAATGGAGAAGTCAGCTTAGACTGGATGTGCCTCAGATTTAAACAATTCGTCATTAAAATGGACCTTGGCTTAAACACCTCAATGATCACAAATTTCACTGAAATGGGCCTTGGGTGAAGTTCCTCAATGATTAGAGGCAGTTTCATCCCCAGGACTAGAATTTACAACAATAATTTTAAAGCCGTGATCAAAAGTTCTTCAAAACGGTTGAAAAGAATTTCTCTGACAGTTTCTCGATGCAGTTGTGGGACTGTGCAGTTGATTGGACCTTTTTTAAGAATTCAGTGAGGAAAAGGAGGAAAAATAGCTGGAAACATTTGGCAATTACTGACCCATTCTTCTGCAGCAACACAGCCTGAGCCAGAACAAAACACGGAGCTGCTGCTTCCTCTCCTTTCTGCACTCCAAGAAAAACGATCTGAGCAGAGATTTTATAAAGCCAGCAGGAGAAAGGAGCGGAGATTCCATGAAATTCACTGATGACTTCATCTGTTTTCTGTGGATACAGTTGGGAGGGCCTAGAGAAGGGGCTGATGGGAAGTTTTTCCGAATAAAAATATCCCTTCCTTACGTCCCCATTGGCTGTTCCTATGGATTTTCAATGTTCCTCAGGTTTGGGAGCAGCTCTGGAGGAGCCCCATCAGCTGGGAGTGTCCTCTGATGCTGGTGCCTGTCCAAAATCCTACTTTGATTTCCAGCTTTTCTCCTCAGAGGTTGAAACTCAGCCCAGGAGCCTCAGAAGAATTTAATTCTGGCAATTCCTCCTTTTCTGATGCCTTTTGAACCCGAGGAGGGGTCTGGGTTTAACCAAACCTTGGCATCCCAATCCAGCCTTCAGGGCTGTTCCCTTCCCTGCTGGATGCACTGAATGAAAATTTGGCAAACTTAAGTTTTAAATGCTGGAATGAAGTTTTCATGGGGAAAAGTTTTGTTCCTCTATAGCAGCTGCAATAAGATGGGAATAAATGGGATTGTTTTCCCATCTCTTAGATCCAAAAACCATCTCCCTGAATGATTCCTGAGCCATCTGTGTCCAGCTGCCTCTTTTTTGGGATAGTGCCTCAGGATTCCTGGGTTTTCTTGTCTCCAGGGATGAGCCTTGGAGATCTGAGCCCACAGGACAAGTTCTCTGCTGGCTCTGGTTGTGCAGTCCCTGGACACAAATCCATCCATCCCATGGGCACAGGGAATTCCTGCTGAGGGAAAACCCCATTCCCACAGGGAGTGACTGTGGGAATTATGGACAGGGCAGGGAGAGGACTCTGTGCTGTCCCTGGGATTGGAGCCAAATTCTGGAATCATGGAGCCAAATTTTCCCAACCTGACTCAGCAGCAGCTCCACAGCTCCAGCAGGGAGGGTTTGGTGCCAGGGGCAGCTTTCCCTGGAGGAATTCCTGATTTCCAGTCTGAGGAGCCTCTGCTGGGACAGCTCCTCCCCTGCCAAGACAAAGAGTCGGGGTGGGGATCCCGGGAATCCCTGAGCTGACCTCTCCTCACTCCCAGGCCACCCATGGAGAAGCTGCTCTCCAAAACCCCCCATGCCTGGAGAGCTCCAAAATTCCAAAGAAGACAATCCTGGAAAGCCCCAAAATCCCCAAGAGGACACTCCTGGAAAACCTCAAAACCCCAAAAGGGGACACTCCTGGAGAGCCCCAAAACCCCACAAGGAGACACATCTGGAGAGCCCCAGAACCCCAAAGAGGACACTCATGGAGAGCCCAAATCCCTCAAGAGAGCACTCTTTGAAAACCCCAAAGAGAACAGTCCTGGAAGGCCCCAGTGACACTTCCAAGGGAGGATCACAAATCCACATCACAGGAATTCTGGGAGGAGCCTTGGTCTCACATTCCCAACCACCATCCCAATCAAATCACCATCCCAATCAACCACCATCCCAATCAAATCACCATCCCAATCAATCACCATCCCAATCAATCACCATCCCAATCAATCACCATCCCAATCAATCACCATCCCAATCAATCACCATCCCAATCAATCACCTTCCCATTCCCAATTACCATCCCATTCCAAATTGCCTCCACATTCCCAACAAACAAGATGTCCTGGAAGGGTGACAGGAGCTGTCCTGGAAGGGTGACAGGAACTGTCCTGTCCTTGCTGGCCCCAGGTGGGCCCAGTTGCTGTCACAGCCATGATTTAGGACTCCAATTTATCCAAAATCTGCTTTTGAGGGGCCAAATTCTGTTAATTTTCCATTATTATCCTCCCAGTTCTTTTGTTGGTGCTCCATCAAATCCAGGATTGGGAGCACAAAGCCCCCTTCTCCAAACCCAAACATTTGAACCCTGAATTTTCCACTCCCCATCCCACACATTGAACCCTGAATTCCCTTCTTCTCCACTTTCAATACCAAATATTTGAACCTTGAATTCCATCCTTCTTTCTCCACTTCCAATTCCACACATTTGAACCCTGAATTCCCTCCTTCTCCACTTCCCAATCCAGATATTTGAATTCCCTGAATTCCCTCCTTCACTTCCAATCCCAGACACCTGAACCCTGTATCCCATCTTTCTCCCTTTCCCCGTGCTCTGGTTTAACTGGGAATGAACTCAAAGCATGTCTGGCACAGCTGGAGCTCCTCTGGTGCCTTGCTCCCAAAATCCAGAGCCTTGGAAATGGCCAGGATTCTGCTCTGGAAAACACAGAGCAGAGCCTGGCCTGTGCCATCCTCACCTCCCTGAAATTCCCTAAATCCCAGCGTTACTGGTGCTGTTCCCAGAATGGGATTTGTCTGGATGAAGCCTTTCCCAAACAAAAATGGCAGTACCATTGGCATTAACTGAGGGAAATCTTAATTGACCTCTCCAAAGGTAAAATTCCTGAGTGGCACCTGTAGAATAAAAATAATAAAAATAAAAATAGAATTTAAAAAAAAGAATAAAATTCATAAAAATCAGTATTTTATGTTTGCTTCAATGATCATTGTGGAGCAATGGAAGGAATTAACATGGAATTGTAGGAGCCAGGGAATGGAGAGTGTGCAGAGAGGAGATAATTCCCGATTTTAGCAGTGAGCGTCCTTAGGAGCCACCAGTGGAGCGAGGCTGGGATGGACACAGCAATCTGGGAAAATTTGGGATTTCTGAGGGGGGCTTTGGGTGGTTCTGGTGTTCCTGCCAAGGTCAAGGTGATCCCAGTGGGATCTGGAGCAGGGAATGAGGGCTCTGAGTGCACCTGTGGGATGCAGGAGTGCTCAGGTGGGAAATGAGATGCAAATCGGGGGAGCTGGAGGACATAAAGGGGATTTTGGGGTGCTCAGAACTGTGCACCCAAGACAAGGGCACAGAGCAGAAAGCAGCCTGGAACAGGAGTTATCCAAGACTTTCCCCTCTCAGACCATTCCTGTGCCCCGGGACACAGCAGCTCCTGAACTCGTGTCCTGCCTGTCCTTTCTTCCTGGCTTTTATTCCAGCAGATCTGATCATTTTCCTGTGACTCTGAGGAAAAGGTGGAGTTCCACGGGCCTGTGTTCCCCATAGCAGTTGTGACACTCCAGAACAGAACCACACACTTGGATTTTGGGATTTTCCTCAATCCCATTCCTTCAGTCAAGAACATAAAGGTGAGGGAGTTCCCAAAAAGAACCTCCTGTGATCCACAGGAACTGGGATCATGGCACCTCCTTTGCCCAGCTCTCCACACAAGGAGTTGCCTACAAATGGAGAATTCCTGATGCTGATATCCCAGCTCTGCACGGATCCCATTTCCAGCCTGGCTGCCACAAACCCCAGAGTTTTCCAGGCTGCTCAACAGGTGGAGATGGGCAAAGGAGAAAAGGCAGTGTTTTATTGGGAATGTCCACTGGTGTGGAACACACTGGAGTCAATGCTCCCAGACTAGGGAATCCTATTTAGGATTTCTCCTATTTAGGATTTCTCACTAAAGCCTTCCATGATGCCTCAGGTCCTTTCTGGGGCTGCAGTTAAACTCAGCATTAATAAAAAGGCAAGATCGAGGTGGAAATGACTGAAGAAAATGAGGAAACTTGGGGTTTTAAAGAAATTGGATCTTTTTCCACTGAGATCTGACGTGCAGCACTCACCCCACTCCTGGGGAAGAGGGAGCTCTGTCCCTCTGGGAAATATTCCCAACATTTTGTGCCTTTCAGAGGTGACAGCCAGGCCTCCCTGCAGGATCTGTTTAGGGCTACTGAGGACAGGTAAAGCCATTCTCTGCATTAATTGTAATTAATTCCATCTCTAATGAAGCTGGGTTTGGCCATTTAGAACCTCAACAATTCCCTTCATAACAAAATCTCATCTGCTTTAATTTTCTGCTGGGGGAGGAAAGGCAAACAACCACAAATTCAGGAAAAATCAAGGATTTGGAGTGGCACAATCATTCTTTATGGCTTTATTTGGGGTTTTCCTTTTAAGAATTCTCCCTGCAACCAGAGCCCCTGAGTGGAAACAAATCCAATTTCATTTTCCTTTCCATGGGCAATTGGGCTCTATTTACTTCCCAAATTTTTTTACCAAGCTAATTTCTTTTTGGAGAGAGTTCAGGTTGTCTCTTTCTATTCCAAAAAGGGGTTCCAGTCTTTAATTTCTTCATTGGAAAATCCAATTTTGTCACCTTGGAGCAGGTCCCTCCGTTATCCCTCCCTGCTGCAGGGGAGCACTGGAGATATGGAATTGTTCTGGGGAAGAAAAGCTGGAATATCAATGACTTTTCCTCCTGTTTCTATGGAGGTTTTGGTTTTTCTGGCATGAAACCAGAGCAAATGCACTCTTCTGGAGGATTGAGTGAATCCATGGGAAAGCAGCTGCTGTGCCAGCTCTTCCCTCTGTGTTGTGACCCTGGGGACACCAAAGCCTCTCTCAGAGCTGGGAGGGAGAGAAAATGGAACTCAGTGTTGTGGGTTGAGATCAGGATCAAGAGAGATCCCTCCATCATGGGGAAACCAGGCTGGAATTAGGGATTTTAATTGGATCTATTGCTAAGAAAATAATAATGAGAAGTCAAACTACATTGAAACACCTGTCCCCCACTCCTTCCCAGCTCTCCCTCCTCCCCCTGTCAGTTCCACATCCAGGCCTGGCAGCCACAGGATTTTTGGGTTCCCAATTCAGGATTTTTGGGTTCCCAACCAGCTGCATTTGAGGCCTCAGGGGTTGGGGGGAGAGGCTGAGGCCACGTTCAGAGCAACCTGCCCAGGAATTCTGGCGATTTTTGGGATTTTCCCCACATTTCCTCTGCCACCCCCTTGTTCCTGTGGCATCCCATGGGAATGGAGCACGCCCATGCTGGGATAAACATGGGAAGAATGCACTGGAGAGAGCAAAGGATTTAATTTCCAGCCCACTCAGACATTTCACCAAAACCCCTCATTTTCAGCCCTAAATTCTGCTTTTCACGGAGCTGAGGTGAGAACCTTGGCTGCAGGGTCAGGCTTGGAGCAGTGAGGTTTGGGTTGGAAATCAGCTCTTGGCCTCTCTGTGAATTCTCACAGCTTGTCTTGGTCCTGCACCTCAGGCTGGGAATTCACCTGGCATTCCCAGAAACCAGCAGGGCCACAAAGGGTGGGAGTGAGCTGGGTGAAAATGGATTGACAGGAGTTTGTTTGTGGTTAAGCACAGCCAGGAATGAGGCAGAGGGTCCTGAACTCACCCCAAGGTTTGGGGTTTTGTTTTTTTCCTTCTGCTCTCACCCCCTGGGCTCACAGCAAAATCCCTCCATCAGCACCATGGATCCAAGCAGGACAAAAAGGCTGACCCTGGAATATTTGGATTTTATTTGTGCTCTAACTGTACCAGCCAAACCTTCCTGGCCACCACAAACCCCCGAGTGGCTTCTCCTCGTGTCCCATCCCTGTCTGGGATGTAATTCCTGCCCTTTCCCAGCCACTCTGGCTTTCCCAGCTTTCCCCCAGGCCTTTTCCCTTAAATCCCAAAACTTTCCTGCCCTGCATCCAGAGGTGCCAGCTGTTTGGGAACGAGCTGCCAGTGTTTATCAGCAGCCTCTGGAAGGAAACCAAGAGCCCTTCCCTAAAGCTCCTGCACATTCCCAGGCCTCTGGAGCAGCATGAATGGAACCTCAGTGTGGATTTTCCTCCGTGGTGCCCCCGATCCCAACAGATCCCAGCTGTGCTCCCACAGGGATTTGTGGCACTAGGAAAAGGTCCTAGAAATGCAAAGAAAAGTCCAAGAACACCTTCCCAGGGATAGGGGCTCCGGGGGGATATTTTGGAAAAGCAGCTCTGGTCACACAAAGGGGGATTTGTGTCGGTCCCTGTGGATGCCTGGAAGGGGCTTTGGGACATCTTGTTCCATAACAAACCTGTTTGAGGAGGGAATTAACACCTCCCGCTGCTGCCTGCGGGGCAGGAGCACATTCCTGCAGCTCGGGGCATTCTGGGATGGCTCAGGGACAATTCCAGCCCTGATGCTCCTGGAATTTCTGATGAACCCTCACAGGAGGATCTGGCTTTGCCCAGGGACAGGCCTTGGTGCCATCATTTCCACAGAGCCCCCTTCACACCAAGCACATCTGACCTGCTGCTCAGGAAGAATTGGGAAAAACATGGGGAAAACATGGGGAAAACATGGGGAAACTGCCCAGGAATGGATCAATCAGTGCCTGACCCCATGGAGATCCAAAGGGCCTCAATATAAGGGAGAAAGGAGCAAAGGAGAGGTTTCTCCATGGACAGGAACATCTTTAGGCAGAATCAGGATGTGGAATGTCACATCCAAGGAAAGGGAATGCTGCTGTGCCTCCAGGAATTCCAGGTGAGCTCCAGTGGGAAGAGCCAAGAGCATCCAGCTCCTGGTGCAAAAATCACTAATTAGCAGATCCTGCCTTATTTTTGGAATGTTTTCCATATACTCTGCTGATTCCTGAATCCTTCTGTCTCAGCATTTCTGGTTTTTGGGAAGCTCACCAGAAAAAATCAGAGCAGGAGTAAGCAGCAGCTTTTAAAGTGGAATTTGCTTCAGGCAGTGCCAGTTTTTAATTATTTATATTTATTAAAGATGAGGAAAAGGAACGTTTCCATGTCCTGTTCACCTGGGAATGCTGTGGGATTGAGGGATTGCAAACAACTCCAGCTCCAGCAAAACTCATTCCTTAAGGGAAAAAAACAAACATATATATATATATTTATATCTGTTATTTATACACATTCCCCAAGAATCTGGGGTTATTTCTTCCCTGGATATTTGCATTTGAAAGACAAGACTGAATTAATTCCAGACTAAATGTAAACATGGCATACCTGGATCCAGGAGGACAAGCTGTCCCTGGGATGTTTTTTTGGGAATCTGCAGGAGGACAAGCTCTGGCTGGGTCCCACCTCATTCCTGGAGCCTGGGCTCTCATTCCAGCCCCTCCTTGGGAATGGAGGGAGGCGTGGGCAGAGATGGGACACGTCTGCTCTTCCACCACGGGCAAAACAAATCCTGAGTGACTCGCAGGGAATGAAGGCAAAGCTCATCCAGGTTTGGCTGGAAAAAAGGAGCCTCTTGTTCAGACTGAACCCACACTGGGAGGGTTTGGATCCAGCTGCCTCTGGATTTGGGATTGGGAGAGCCCAAATCCCTCAGTTTGGGGCTGGGGGCAGTGCAGGGGGCTGGGATGATGAAGGAGGGGTGGAATTTGTCACCTCACAGGGACTTGTGGCTGGATTAAATCCCTGAGGAAGGTTCCTGATCCAGGAAAGGTCAGAGGCAGAGTTCAGACTTGAGTCTGGATTCAATCCTCTCATTTTTTCCAGGGAAAGGTTCCTGACCTGGGAAAGGCCAAAGATGGGGTTCCATCCCCTCATTTTCCAGGGAAAGGTTCCTGATCTAGGGAAAGGTCAGGGAAAGATTCCAGGGAAAGGTTCCTTTCTCGAGGGAATTGGCTCCTTGCTCTTCCCCAGCTGTGTCTGCTGAGCTTCTCCTTGGGCCAAGATCTCACCCTGAGCTGGTTCTCCCTGGGAAGAGCTCAAAGCCTTTCTGAGCCCCAGGCTTTGCCCTGACCCCCCGGGCTGAGGCACATTCTGCTTTTCCATGGATATTTCCATGGGGGATATTTGGGATCCTACACAGAGATCTCAAATGGGAACAACCAAAACTGCCAAAGTCACTTCCTTTTGGGAAGGATCCTCTCTGGGAATGCTGCTGAGAATCAGGGAGAACCCTAAAAAGCAGGAATTGCTTTAGGTCAGCTCTGGGAAGCCCCAGTTTGGTTTTCCCCAGGAGCTCCGGGGGCACTTTGGGGAGCAGGAAAAGTCTCCAGACCCGGATGGGGAGGCCCTGGCATGGAGGAGCTGGGGATTCCCACCCCTGGCAGTGCCCAGGGCCAGGCTGGACATTGGGGCTGGGAGCACCTGGGACAGTGGGAGGGGTCCCTGCTATGGCAGGGGTGGCACTGGGTGGGATTTCAGGTCCCTCCCACCCAACCATTCTGGGATTCCAGGTGGCAGGAATGACAGAAGTGATGCAAATCCCTCCCCAAAGGGTTTGGGAAGGGGGAATTTGGGAAGCAGCTCCTCAGCTAAAAAGCTGCCACTGTGGGGTCAGAGGTTTCAAGAGGACACAAAATGTCCCTTTCACAAAGAGGTGGAGGGAATCCATTTATCCCATGGGCCTTGGATAGGATTTACCTGCAGATTAAGGGGATTTAATGCCCATGGTCCCACAAGTATCCAACTTCCCATCAGAGTCCCCAAGGATCCTCGATGCAATTTCATTCCTTGAAAATTTATTTCATTTGGAGCACTCTGAGGGCACCCAAGGCATGGACAGTGCCTGTAAAATGTGGGATGGGATGTCAGGAGAACAGTTCTCCTCTGGGGAGACATTGGGAGGCCCTGAGAGATCCCTTTGGGAAGCTGAGTTGTCCTGGAGCAACCTCACTGGGATCCCAGAATCCTGGATTGGTTTGGGTTGGAAGGGACCTTAAACCCAGCCAGTCCCACCAGGGACACTTTGCACTGTCCCAGGGTGTTCCAGCCTGGCCTTGGTCACTTCCAGGGTCTGGGAGCAGCCACAGCTGCTCTGGGCCACCAGGGCCTCACCAGAAGAAGGAAAATTTCATCCAAACCCCCATTTTCCTCCTCGTGTGTTGGCTTTCGTGGACAAAATGGGAACCTTCCATAAAAAGTGACTGGAATGACAGTTCCAAAATCCCTGTTTTCTGCAGGAAAATTTTGCTGCATCCAGAACTCTCCCTGTTATTCCAGGCACCCTTCAATCCATGAAAAACCCTCAGAATCTGCAATTTCCCATTTCACTCAATCCTTTTTCCATTCCCATTCCCTTTGTCTGCCCTTGGAGCTGCAGCTCTCAAACTTGTGTCCATTCAATGGGGCTGAGTTTGGAAAATCCAGGAGCAATCTATGTTAAAAATCCATAAATTAAATTAAATTCTATCCTCCCCAAACTTTCAGTCTGATTCCTGAAGGCCACAGCCCAGCCCTGCACCCTTCCAGAGGGAGCAGGAATTTCCATGGAGGATTTCCAGATCTGGTTTTGAGTTGGAAATCTGGGAAATGCCACAACCTTTGAACCTTCCCCAACCCCAGGGGTCTCCAGCACAGCTGGAGCAGGGAGTCAAGGGGAAAGCTTCCAAAATTCCAAGAGCAGAGATAATTCCAGCTTTTCCATTATCCCAGTGGCCTCTCTGCTGGGGAAGGATTCCCTCTGCTGACTGGACCTAGGAACTCTTTATGGACACAACAAAATCATCATTTTTGGGGGGAAAGATGAAAATGAATCTTGTCCTAAATCTGCAGGAAAATCCCCAAAGCCAATTTATTTAGGGATGAAAGAGCCAAATGAAGTTTGGATGAGTTTTTCCTCGTGGAAAAGTCCCAGCTCTCAATCGAGTTCCATTGATGAAATTTAAGAGCTCAGAATTCCTCCAGGCTGTGTTTGAGGAGCGCAGCAAACCCTGGATATTTGTTTTTAAGGAAATAGAACAACACAGGTGCTTTGGGAGAGCTCAGAAATGCTCCTAACATCCCATCAATTCCCCTCCTCATCCCTATTTGTTCATCCTTTGCTCGTTATCTCTTTATTTATTTTGCCCCAATTCCAGCAGCACTGATGTCATCAACCAGCTGATTCCTCCGCTGCTGCAAAAACTTTGGGATTTTGGGAGGAGAAGGGAATTTTTCATGGCTGTTTTTGGTCAGATTTTCAAGATTCATTCCTCCAGCAGCCAAGATTTAAGGACTGAAGTGATGTCCCCCTGTGCTGGGAGAACAGGAGAGCAGAATTCCAGCTGGATTGTGTTATCCAGCACCAGCTCTGCCTGTTCAAGATTAATTTGAGCTCTAATAAAATTATTTCATCCCTGGAATGAACCTGTAGGGTTTTCCCTTTGTGGAACAGCCCAACCATTCCTGTAAGAACAGCTCTGTTCTTGGTTCCATAGGAAAAAATGGGATTTTAGCTGTCAGCTGTGCTGTCTGATGGCTCATGTGGAGAGAACTGCTTGGGATAAACCTTTGGAGCACTGGATAGAACATTCCCACCGTTCTTATGGGGTTCTGAAGGAGTTCAGACTCAGTTAGCACAGAAGGGCCAGCCCTCAAATCCAAATTCAGCTCCAGAAACTCTCAGATTCAGCTCCAGAATCTCTCGGATTCAGATCCAAATATCTCTCAAATTCAGCTCCAAAATCTTTCAGATTCACCTCCAGAATCTCTTGGATTCAGCTCCAGAATCTCTGAGATTCAGGTCCAAAATCTCTCAAATTCAGCTCAAAAATCTTTCAGATTCAGATCCAGGATCTATTGGATTCAGCTCCAGAATCTCTCACATTCTGATCCAGAATCTCTCGGATTCAGCCCCAGGGTCTCTCAGATTCAGATCCAAAATCTCTCTGATTCAGATCCAGAGTCAAGATCCAGAGCTGCAGGCTCAGCCCAGCTTCTGTCCAACAACAGGACACTGCACATTCCCACTTCATTTCCTGGGGTTTCATCCCTTATTAACATTCCCTTAAAAACTCCATCCCCCAAATCCTGCATGTGCTGGGGAGCTCGTTCTGCTCTGCCAGGATGGGCTGAAGCAGCCCCAACCTCTCCCAGTCCTAACTTTTTATTTTCTTCCTCTCCTTCCCCAAGTCCTTCAGTGCTGCTGGTACAATTCCATTCTGCCAGGAAACATTCCCAAAGAAAAGAAAAAAGGAATGAAATTTGACTTCTCTATGCAAATCACAGCCCTGTGCATAATGAGGGAGAGCACGAGCTCGCCCAGTGTCCTCCAAAACAGCGTTTGGAGATAAAAATGTGCAGCACTCACCCAACCTCCAACCCCCAGGCCTTGCCCAGGCACACGTTAGAAAGGATCATTGCTAATTAGGGTGTTTATTTAAACCAGGCGACATTAATGGTTCTAAAATGGAAATGGGATTTTAAATGGGATTTTAAGGATTTTCAGGGCTCCTTTTCTGTTGGTGTGAGGGGTTTGGAGCTGTGGGGGAACAGGAAATGTTCCCTGCCAGAAGGGGCTGGGGCAGGGACTCCTCTGCTGGGGGCTTGGATTGGATGGATATTCCCTTCTGGGAAAAGCCTTTGGGATTCTGATGTTCAGGATCCCAGAAATGAGGCTGGAAAAGAGCTCCAAGGTCACCGAGTCCGAGCTGATCCCACCTTGTCCCCAGCCCAGAGCCCCCAGTGCCACATCCAGGAATTCCTGGGACACTCCAGGGATGGGGACTCCAAACCCCCCTGGGCAGTTCCAATCCCTGCCCACCCTTTCCATGGGGAAATTCCTGCTGCTGTCCCCCCTGAGCCTGCCCTGGCCCAGCCTGAGGCCGTTCCTTCTCCTCCTGTCCCTGTTCCCTGGAGCACAGCCCGACCCCCCCGGCTGTCCCCTCCTGTCAGGGAGTTGTGCAGAGCCACAAGGGCCCCCTTGAGCCTCCTTTTCTCCAGCAGGCAGGGATGTGCCAGGCCATGCAATCCAAGGAATTGAGAATTCCCGAGCTCTGGGGGATGTCAGTGCTGCCCCAGCAGGACCTGCCCTCTGTCCCACTCTGGGACACATCTTGAGAAAGTAAGGAAATTACAGCCTGAAAATATTCCAGGCTGGAGCTTCTCAGCTCTGTTCCCAGCCCATGAGCTGGTCCAGCTCAAGGCCAGGGAGAATTTCTCCCAGGGTGATCATTTGGTCACAATAAAAAGGAATTAATAACAAGATAGAAGCCCTGTTGTGGTGTGTGCCCAGGCCCTGGCAATGGGGTGTCTTCTCTCTGAACCAATCCCCTTTTCTCTACTCTGGGAGTTGCAGTCCTGCTATAAAACCAAGTGTGTTTCTGAATAAACTTGGCTCTTTCCTCCTGTCATGAAAGACAACCATGTAGCTGTGCATCTTATTTCTGCTGCACTTAAAGGGTTAAAACCCCTTTCCACGGCTACACCCACCTGTCCCGGGGACTCAGCACAGCCCTGGTGACCAGCACGAGGCTCTCGAGGGCACAAACCCATCCCAATCCTCACTTTTGCCATTCCTGGAGCAAACTCCAGCCAGAAAAGCTCCAAACAACCCCTTTTTTTCTGTGAGGAGATCACACCCCTTGGGGAACTGCTGTTTAAACACTGAGGAGTTTGTTCTGTTCACAAAACCAACCCAAATAATTGGAAGTGCCATTCCCAGGGCCACCCAAAAATTCACCTGGTTCATGATTCATTAAACCTGATCATTAAACCACACTCAGATAAAAGGGTTTGGAGCTGTGTGCCCAGGACAGGAGCAGCACTGGAATGGCACAGGGACCAACCCTCCCTGCACCCCATTCCAGCCCCAGCTGCTCTGCTAATGACTCCTATTAACTGTATCATTATTATTTCTAGTAATTATATAATTATTATTTCTATTAATCCCATTGCTTCAGCCCACACAGCTTTAGGGCCTGCACACAGGGAGGGTTTGATGCCACAAACGAAGGAGCTGAGCCTCCTCCTGAGCCACAGGAGCCGTTTAATTGGGATTGGGTTCTAATTGGATTGGATTTGGATGGTTCATGCTGCTCCCAAAAGGCTCTTAGTGCTTCATAAATCACATTTATTCATGGTTGGAACTCTGCTTCTTTCTGAGGGTTTCCTGAAAGCAGCTCTGAACCCAAGACTTGGATATCTGGAAAGATCTTGGTTGGGGAAGCAGCTTAAAATCATCTAAAAATCAGCTTCAAGATCATCTAAAAATCAACTTCAAATCCACTTCAAATCAGCTTCAAATCTGCTTTTAATCAACTTAAGATCAACTTAAAATCAGCTTCAAATCATCTAAAAATCCACTTCAAATCTGCTTCAAATCCACTTCAAATCAACTTGATATCAACTTAAAATCAGCTTCAAGTCATCTTAAATTCATCTAAATCATCACTTCAAATCAACTTCAAATTCACTTCAAATCAGCTTCAAGCCCAGAGCTGTGCTCACTGCCATGGAGGGGGAAAGGCAGCGCTCCTCCATCAGGATTTTCAGTGGCAATTGCACATCAGGCTTTTCCCATTCCAGATTCCTATTTCTGCCATTCAAGGAGTTATCCTGGAGACTTTGCAATTCCTCTCAAGTGAAGCAGCCCAAAATCAGCCTCAAATCAGCCCAAAATCAGCCTCAAATCAGCCCAAAATCAGCTTCAAACCCAGAGCTCTGCTGACTTCCGTGAAGGAGGAAAGGCACAACTCCTCCATCAGGATTTTCAGTGGGGATTGCACATCAGGCTTTTCCCATTCCAGGCTCCCATTTCTGCCCCCCAGGGAATTATCCCAGCTCCTCTGAGGTGAAGCAGCTCCCTGAAGGATCCCATGGGATGATTATTCCCGGGGTTTGAGGCTCCGAGTTTAATCCAGCTTCCCCTAAAGCTGCTGGAGCTTTGGCCCTGTGAGTGTGAGGGTGCCCAGCTGCAGGGGAGGCTGCAATTCCTCAGAAATCCCCTTTTTTCCATGAACTCTGAACATTCCCCGACCCTTTCATCTTTTGGAGTGAATTTTTCACGCTTTGAGATTGTTTTGCATGGATGAGCTGAACACAATCCGCGCAGGCAGCCGAGTTCAGGGATGGTGAAGGCACACAAAGGATCCTGGAAAAAAAAAAAAGGAATTATTGTGATAGGAGCAAATCAACTTCAAATCCAGCTTTTCCAGATGGAAAGGAACTTATTCCAGCAGAGCTGTGAGCCAGAAAATCGTGGAGCAAATTCCCATCTTGATTCCAAAGTGTTTCATTATCGACACTGCAAGGAGACCCCAAACACACGTGGATCTGATCCAGCTGTGCTCCACACCTGGATCCCTCAGCTCTGAACCCCTCAGACCTAATCCAGACCTAGGCCAGCAGGAAATGAATCCCCCTGCAGCTTCCTGGGAGGGGAAGTGCTCTGGGAGCCTCTGAGGAATCCATCCCTGGAAATGGGGTGAGATTCAATGAATTCCCAGGATTTCACAAGCTGAGAACTGGAATTTCCATCCCGAGCTGAGCAAGGAAGAAATCCCAGGGTGGGCTCAGCAATCCAAGATGGCTCTGGGATAGAAATCCATGGAAATCCTTGTTTTCCTGGGAAAGTTCTCAGGATCCTCTAGAGATGATTGAAGATAGATAGATAGATAGATAGATAGATAGATAGATAGATAGATAGATAGATGGATAGATAGATGATAGATAGATAGATAGATAGATAGATGATAGATAGATAGATAAATGATAGATGATAGATAAATGATAGATGGATGATTGAAGTCCTGCTGCTTGTCCAGAGCTGTGCTGCCTCCTGAGGTTTTTGTGGGTCGGTCACTGCCCTGGATCTGCACATAACTGGAATCCAATGAGGTTTTTCCTGATCCTTTTCCTAAATTCCAGTCAGAGACAGGATTAAGTTTAGGGCTGCTCTGGGCTCTCCCTCAGTCCAAGGTCGAGCTCTGAAACTCAATTTTGGGCCCATCACAACCACACCTGGAGGGGCTGGAGCAAGTCCAGGGCAGGGAATGGGGCTGGGAAGGGTCTGGAGCCCCAGGAGAGGCTGAGGGAGCTGGGAAGGGGCTCAGCCTGGAGAAAAGGAGGCTCAGGGGGGCCCTTGTGGCTCTGCACAACTCCCTGACAGGAGGGGGCTCCTGGTTCTTTTTTGGACAAAAGGAGTATTTACCTAAAAATGCTGAATTTCCTTTTTTTTTTTAATAACCTGCAGCAGGATGGAAAGTGCTCATTTTGTTTAAATCAGCCTTTGGTCCTCTCAAAAGCACCCCACAAACTCTTTTTAAGGACATTATTAACATAATTATTTTATAGGGATTAAAAGATTTATCCTTAATGAAAGTTTCTATTCTGTGGAGCCAAGGAGATCCATTGTTCTGTTTAGTCCTGTAATGCGCTAAAATTACTGGATTTGGGATTTGGATTTTTTTACATTAATGGAGCAAAATAAATTTTAGTTCTTCTATCAAGTCTGTAATTCTGTGATTCTATAATTCTGGGATTCTGTAATTCCAGGATTCTGTAATTCTAAAATTCCATAATTCCATTATTCTATAATTCTATAGTTCCATTATTTTGCTTCTATTATTTTATTATTCTATTATTCTTTAATTTTATTTTTCTCTAATTACATGGTTCTCTGATTCTCTGAGCAGGGTCATCATCTACCAAACCACGTTTTTAGCCAATAATATCCAAGATTATCCCAAATTTCTGCAGTCTGGAAGTGCCTGGAAGGAACTGGAGGTGACCAGGGCCACCAGGGCACCCCGGTGCCACCAGAGAGCCCCAGGCAGGGGGACCTGGGAGGGAGAAACGCTCAGGAAATGGGAATTCCTGGTTTGTGTCCCACAGATCCCATCCAGGGCCGGAATTCCATCAGCCCATTGCTGTCCCTCATCAAAGGGACATTCGGGAGGAGGTGGCAGCGGGAGGGGGTGACAGTGACAGAGCCATGGCAACGAGAGCGTCACCCTGGCAACGCTCCCGGCTCATCCCCAAATCAGAGACGGCGTTTGTGGAGGAATTCCCCATCCCGGCCCCTTCCCCATCCCGGCCTCTTCCCCATCCCGATCCCGATCCCGATCCCGATCCCGATCCCGATCCCGATCCCGATCCCGATCCCGATCCCGATCCCGATCCCGATCCCGATCCCAATCCCAGCCCCTTCCCAATCCCAGCCCCTTCCCAATCCCAATCCCAGCCCTTTCCCAATCCCAGCCCTTTCCCTATCCCAATTCCAGCCCCTTCCCAATCCCAGCCCTTTCCTATCCAATCCCAGCCCTTTCCCAATCCCAGCCCCTTCCCAATCCCAGTTCTTTCTCAATCCCGATCCCGCTCCCACCCCCGCCGGAAGCGCGGCCGAGGCCGGCGGGTGGCACCGGGCAGGTCCCCGATCCCAAATAAAGGAATTTCCGTGTCTGGCACATTCGGGAGCCGCTCCCAGCTCAGAACTGGGACGGGAAGAGCGGGGCTGGGAACGGCTCTGAGGGTGCGAAGGAAATGTGGGGAATTTCAGTGGGATGGGAAGCAGAGGGGGGTGGGAGATGTTCCTGGGATGCAGCAGAATCCCACCAATGTCAGAGGGGCCTGGAGATGCCTGAGAGACCCGGACTGGGCTGGGCTGGGAGGGAATTTATGGATCATCCCATTCCAAGCTGGCCTTGGACACTTCCAGGAACCAGGGCAGCCACAACTGCTCCGGGTAACCTGGGCCAGGATTTGTGTTTTAATTCTTCATAAGATTTCATAACTCTTTTCTGTTGTTTGGGTTTATTTGCTGCCCTTTCTCCTGCTTTTTCTCCCCTTCTCTTGGGAATATCCTGGATTTCTCCTCAGTGGGAATGTTCCCTCCCAGCTCTGCTGTTTGATGATCTCAAAAAGACCCTTCTCCTGCAGGGAATGGCTATGGAAATGGAGGTGATGCCCGAGTTTGGATCCCTGGATATTCCCTGTGCCAGGAGTTGGATCCAACAAGACAGAAACTGAGAATTTCAGGCAAAAAACAAGAATTCAAAGAATTAAAGAATTAGAAACAATTAGAACTAAAGAAACTTTTAAAATAAGTCTTAAAAATCTTAAAATTAAAATTTATTTGAATTGAAAGATTTCCAAGCCCTTTCTCCATGGATTAGGGCACCAGCAGCCGCCGGGGCCGCGGATCTCCCGAACCTCTGAGGTTCCCAGCCCGGAATGTTCATCCCGAATCCACGAGGTGCAGCCACAAGAGGGAGATCCAAGCTCTGGAAAGCACCCGGGAGGCTCCCGAGGTTTGGCTGGGAGTGGGAACTGGGGCTGAGCATCCTCCCGTCCGAGGATCCCTCCCGGCTCCGGCCATGGATTCGATATTCCCGGTGTGGGGACAGAGTTTGTGTCACCCTGGGAATGAAATCGCAATTCAGGGCTTCTTTATCTCCTTCTATTTTGCTGAGATTTCAGTGTTGTCGAGGTTAATTGGGCACTAAATTAATTATTGATAGAGGCCAATAATTAATAAATGGGATTTGAATGGGAAGGAAAGGAAAAAGGAAAGGAAAGGAAAGGAAAGGAAAGGAAAGGAAAGGAAAGGAAAAGGAAAGGAAAGGAAAGGAAAGGAAAGGAAAGGAAAGGAAAGGAAAGGAAAGGAAAGGAAAGGAAAGGAAAGGAAAGGAAAGGAAAGGAAAGGAAAGGAAAGGAAAGGAAAGGAAAGGAAAGAAAGGAAAGGAAAGGAAAGGAAAGGAAAGGAAAGGAAAGGAAAGGAAAGGAAAGAAAGGAAAGGAAAGGAAAGGAAAGGAAAGGAAAGGAAAGGAAAGGAAATATTCCTTTTTCCCGCCACAATGGAAATGGAAGCAGCCTGGCTCCAACTGACCTCTCTCCATTACATGCAGTAATTACTTAATTATCTAGGATAAAAATATCCCATTGTCCAGGGGCGTAATGAGCCTTGGCAATGCCTGCAGGGCCCTGTGTTTGCATGGAATTGTGAGGAATTCCAGCCTGGAGCCACCCCTGGCAAGGCCAAAATCCCCTCATGGAGCAGCTCCGGTGTCACCCATCCCGGGAATGGTAGCGACACAATCGGAGAGAGTCAAGTGGTGACAGCACGAGCCCATTAAATCAATGGGTAATTAACGACACAAGTACTGATCGTGGCTGAAGAGATTCCTCGGGTTCCATCCCTCCTGACTCCAGCAAAATCCAGGTTTTCCACTTCATCTGGTTTTGTTCTTCCTTGGATTTTGCCCTAAAGCCGCTCCCCTGGGATTTCTGCAGGGGGATTTATTTGGGATGGGTCCCCTGCCCTAGAAGTCCGCTCTCAACGCATTTTTGCCCCTTTTGCAGGGGAATATTCCTGCCTGGAGGAATGGGGCTGCGGACATCGCTCCCCATCACCAGCAGAGGGAGAAGGAGGCGCCTGCAGGAGCGACCCCAGACTGGAAACGCCGAGTCCTTGGAATGTCAGCCCCAAAACGGCTCCCGGAGCTTTCGTGGAATTTTCCTTGGAGCCGAGGGGGCAGCGGGAGGGAGGGGGTCGCGGATGAGGAGCCCGGGCTGGGATGCGGCTGCTGCAGGGATGTGGGACAGGACAGGCTGGGACACAAAATCCCTGCGCTGTCACCAGTGGGAGAACCCGAGATCCATCCCCTAGAGCTCGGGAATTCTCAATTCCTTGGATTGCATGGCCTGGCACATCCCTGCCTGCTGGAGAAAAGGAGGCTCAGGGGGGGCCCTTGTGGCTCTGCACAACTCCCTGACAGGAGGGGACAGCCGGGGGGGGTCGGGCTGTGCTCCAGGGAACAGGGGACAGGAGGAGAGGGAACGGCCTCAGGCTGGGCCAGGGCAGGCTCAGGGGGGACAGCAGCAGCAATTTCCCCATGGAAAGGGTGGGCAGGGATTGGAACTGCCCAGGGGGGTTTGGAGTCCCCAGCCCTGGAGTGTCCCAGGAATTCCTGGATGTGGCACTGGGGGCTCTGGGCTGGGGACAAGGTGGGATCAGCTCGGACTCGGTGACCTTGGAGCTCTTTTCCAGCCTCATTTCTGGGATCCTGAACACCAGAATCCCAAAGGCTTTTCCCAGAAGGGAATATCCATCCAATCCAAGCCCCCAGCAGAGGAGTCCCTGCCCCAGCCCCTCCTGGCAGGGAACATTTCCTGTTCCCCCACAGCTCCAAACCCCTCACACCAACAGAAAAGGAGCCCTGAAAATCCTTAAAATCCCAGTTTTGCATATTGGGGGAAAATTCTTCCTGGAAAGGGTGGTCAGGCCTTGGCAGGGGCTGCCTAGGGGGGGTTGGAGTCCCCATCCCTGGAGTGTCCCAGGAATTCCTGGATGTGGCACTCAGGGCTCTGGGCTGGGGACAAGGTGGGGCTCGGGCACAGGGGGGACTCGGTGACCTTGGGGCTCTTTTCCCACCCCAGTGATTTGATGATTCCAGGATTTTTACCAGGCTTTTCCATTAAGGAAGTTCTCTAAGAACTCTCCAACCTCTGGGATCCTGTTCCAGCCCATGGAGAAGTCGGCACCCATGGAGGGGCTCAGCCTTTCCTGAGGGTGGGAAGGGGCTCAGGTGGGGATGAGGCTCATCCATCTGAGGATGCGATTTTTCCCATCTCAAGGTCGATGTTTTTCCTGCTGGAACAACAACTTAGATGTTTAATTTCTGCTGAAGCTGGAGCTGAATATTCCTCTCCTCAGAAAATGAACGATTCCCCAAAAGATTCCAAGCGATTTTCAAACCCAGCTGCTCTAAACTTCCAAAAGCTGAGAGATTTTCTGGTTGTTTTTTTTTTTTTTTCTGTTTGTTTTTTTGTTTTGTTTTGTGGGGGGTTTTTTGTGTTTTTTGTGGGGTTTTTTTTTGGGGGGGGGGGTGGGGGTGGTGTTTTTTGGTTGTTTTTTGTTTGTTTGGTTGGGGTTTTTTAATGGAGAAAAAGAAACGATTTCTGCCTCGAGGGACTGGATTTTCTCAGCGGCAAAACTCCCCCTCCTTCCCCCAATCACCTTTTGATGGAGAATCTCTCCGCGAGAAATAAATATTCCCTATCAGCTTTCCTCGCTGATAATTGAATATCCATCAGTTATCTGCCCCTGGAGCCCTCCTCGGGAACACCGATCTCTGCCGGAGGTTAAAACTGAAGGATTGTTGTCACCTCTAATGCGTGTTCTGCCACCACAGTGCCACAGCCAGAGGAAAATTGTTGGTTTATGTGCAGAGATTATCGGAGCCATCCAGATAACGCCCAGAGCGAAGGGACAAATTCTCCCGGGCTCTGCAATCAAGGTGTTCCCAGGCTCCGGAATACACGCAAGGAGCTGGAAAATTTTCCTCCTCCTCCCACCCCAGCTCTCTCCGTGGCAGCCTCGGGAATTGCAGCAGAGCTCTTCTCGTCCCCTGCTGGATTTATTTGTGTTGAAGCTGCTGCAATTTTCCAAATTGGGCACCTGTTGGTCAGACGGCTCAGGAGGGATGGGAAGGCAGAGCCAGGCGGGGCCTGGGCTCACTGGGGGGATAATTTCCCTTCCCTTCATTTAAATTCACCCCGTTTGCCTTTCCGCTTTCAAAATATTCAGGAGGTGGAAGGGGAATCGCTCCTGGGGCGTTCGCTGCTGCTCAGGGAAAAAAAGGGCAAAAAAAGGAAAAAAAGAAGGGAAAAAAGCTCTGGCGGCTCCCGGAGTGCCTCACATCCTGAAAAGGTTAAAATTCAATGGCTGGAGAGCCCGGAAAAGCACCGGGCACTGCTGTGGATTCACCTGGCACAGCCGAGCTCCAACGATCTTCTGTCAGCTCTGCCTTGCCAAGCCAGAAAAAAAAAACCCTGTTAAAATTGGCGTTTAATTCAATTGTGCCCAAACTGGAGCTTTGTGCTGTCACCTCCCGAGTGGAGGAGGAAATGTCACAGCTCTGCCCCTTCCCACGGGGTGGAAACAACAGCAGTGCAAAAATCAGAGCAAAATTGTCCTGAAAATCCTGGCAGGTCCAGGCTGGGTCAGTGCTTTACCCGCTCGGTGTGGCACAGGCAGAGCAAGGAGACATTGCAGTGAGCCTGAAATAAATTTACCTGGGCTGAGGATCAAAAGGTTTTCGCCTCTCCTGGGTCAGAAATTCAGTTCCTGGGTGTCCATAAATCCATGGAGTGCCCACCATGCCCGTGACTGGCATCACTTTGGGGGTTTTAAGTAATAAATCAGGCCAAAAAAAAAAGCAAAACTCCACCTGAGTGAGGAATTCTGGCTGCTGAGCCCTCCTGGGATGACAGACACCTGAACAATTCCAACAGGGAAATGCTGAGCCCAGGGAGAGCCCCAGCGATGGAGAATGAAATAAAATCACTGAGGCCTCCCCAGCCATCAATCCCAGCAGGATTTATTCATCATACCCAACCCAAACAGCCACAAATCTGCTGTGAGCAGGACCCAGCCGTCCAGAGGGGAAATCAAGCCGAGGGGAATGGGGAAAAAACAGAATGGGAATAGAGGCGGGGGACAGTGTCACAAAAATGTCCTGACATTTTTAGGGGGGTGATTCCAACCCTTCCTGCTGCTGGTGGTGGCACTGAATGTGAACTCCTTGGTCACAGGGGTTTGGGCATCTCTTAAAGGTGTCACTGTCCCAGTTCCAGGGGTTCAGTGTCACTGTCACAATTCCAAGGGTTCAGTGTCACTGTCACAACCCCGGGGTTTGGTGTCACAGTCACAGCCCCGGGGCTGGGCTGGTCCCGGTGCTGTCACACCCCGGGATGCTCAGCAGGGCCCAAATTGCTGCTGTTCATTGGGGGGATTTGATGATGCTCTTCCCAGCGTTCCCATAATCCCAAAATCCTGGTGCTGAGGAGATGGGTGCAAATCCAGAGGAGGCAGAGCACGGGAACAGGTAACAATTCCTCAAATCCCTCTTCCCAGAGTTCCAATAATCCCAAAATCCTGTTGACCTTTAGTACTGAAGAGCAGGTTGTCAGTCCAGAGGAGGCGGAGCTTGGGAACAATTCCCTAAATTCCCGGTGGGAGCAGTGCTGGAATTGTTGCCCATGGCCCCATCCCGACTGGGAGCTGAGCTATTTTTGCCCTGATTTTGTTTCTTTCAGCCTCCTTTGGATTCTAACCCGGTTCCAGCTGTGGAACAACTGGCACAACCCCGATCCTGACAGCCCCGGGCTCCAGCTGCTTCCAGCAGCAAATGGAATGGAATGGAATGGAATGGAATGGAATGGAATGGAATGGGATGGGATGGAATGGGATTTCTTTTAATGGGTTTCTATAAATAGCTCAGCTGGCCATGGAAACGCCAGAAATTATTGCCAACAAAAAGGCTCAGCTGGGCCCTTCCACAGGGGATACCCATGGATGATCCTGCTGGCATTCCATGGGAATGCTGGAGGCTGTTCCTGTGCTGTTTGGGGACTTGGGTGACAAATTGTGTGAGGACACTTTGGAACAAGGAGGAATTCAGGCATTTGGGTGGTTCAGGGATGGTTCCTCAGGGATTCCTGGGCTTTTCCACAATTCCATCTTTGGGATGAGGTTGTGTTGTTGTCAGAGCATCATTCCCGATTTTCCAGGCTGGTTCTCCCAGCAGGGAGGTGGGATGGGATTGGATCAGGTGCTGGATTTGGGATGAGCCCCTCGGGAAGGCAGGAATGGCTCTCACCTGGAGATAAATCCCAGGAAACCCTGCCCTGACCTGGTGAATCCCACCAGGAACTCATTAGGAATTAATTAACACTGATGAGGAAAATGTCCCAGAGCAAGAGGTCCAATATTCCTGATGTTGCCTCTGCAATGTGTTTTCCTTCTCCTTGACATTTGTCTCCCCACTCCTGGAGTATTAAATGGCTGATTAAATTCCCTTTGAAATGATTAATAGGATCCTGACCCTAATTCCATCCCGGGATTGGAATGACGGGATCAGTGCTGATGTTCTCCCTTCTTCCTTTCCTCTCCTTCAAAGTCAGAGGCAAAAATAAAGAAGAAAGGGGAGGAAAAAAAAAAAAAAAAGGAAAAAGAAATAGAGAAAAGCAGGATACTTTTGGATTTAAACTCCATGGAAGTTGTTGTGTTCAGGACTGAAATCTCCTTTCCTGCTCTCCACCGTGGAAATGCTCCTGACATCCCAACTCCAGCGGATTTAGGCTGGAAGTTCTCACTGCCCTGGAATGTAAATGGCTCTGGGGCACAGCATTCCCTTGGGATCCGTAAATCCTGGCTGGAATTGGGAGGTTCTGGGTGGGTTTCTGGGTCTCCTTGCCCTGGAGCAGCCCAGGGAATGGGGAGGATTTTGGGAATGTGGCTGCTCCCTGTGCCCAGGGAAGGGGAATCATCTCCCTGTTCCCTCCACAGGCTGCACCTCGGTGTGTCCTGCAAGGAGGAAAAAAGCCGTAAAAAACCTGCAGGATTTCTGGTTTTAATGGGATTTTTCTTGGGGTTTTTTGGTTGGTTTGGGGATTTTTGGGAGGTTTTCTGGTGGGGGGATTTTTCGTTTTTTTTTTTTCTTGGTTTGTTTTGGGTTTTTTTTTGTTTGGGTCATTTCTGTTGAAGGAGGGATGGAGACACAAACTGGACACCCTGGAGATTCCAATATTGGGCAGAGCCTCGAAGGAAAGGAAAATTTCCTTCAGTAAACAGGAAAAAACCCTCAATAAGCTGGGAAATGTCCTGATAAATCCTAATTCTGCTTCCTCCTTTTCCTTCTTTGCTTTCGAATTTCACCCCTGGCCTTTGTGAGGGGATGAGCCCAGAGCAGCAGCCACAGAGTCCTTGGCATTCCCTCCCTGGGTGCCTTGGGAATTCACCTCCAGGAATTAACCTGATGGGAATTCATCCATGGAAATTCACTCATGGAAATTCACCTTCAGGAATTCACCCGATGGAAATTCACCTCTAGGAATTTGCCTGATGGGAATGATGGGAATTCACCCATGGGAATGATGGAAATTCACCACCAGGAATTCACACAATGTGAATTCACCTCCAGAATTTCACCTCCAGGAGTTCACATGATGGAAATTCAGCTCCAGGAATTCACCCAATGGGAATTCAGCTCCAGGAATTCAGCTCCAGGAATTCCCCCTCTCTGCCCTCCAGGCTCCCAAGGCCGGTGATGGATTCAGCTCCGGGAAGCTGCAGGGAGGAGGGGATGTTTTCACGGAGCCAGAAGTTGTTTCTTTGCTGCAGTGGAGGGAGATAAGTCCTGACCGTGCTCTGACCTCTTTCCAGATTTCTCCAGAGTTATCCCAGAGTTCCTGTGGGGTCTCCCACATCCCTGGCCTTTGGAAGGAGCATCCCAAGTTCCCTGGGGGCTGAGCTGCTTTTCCTCCTGGAATCCTTCAGCGACGCTCTGCCCTTCCACGGAATTTCAATTCTTCGGAAAACTGGGAGCAAACCTTTAAATGAGGCTCTGCCCTTCCCCAGGATTTGGGTTTTTTCCGTGTAGAAGCAGGAGCAAAGGTCTGTGAAGGTGGGGATGGATTTCCAGCCCCTCTGGTGATGTGGGGAAACTTTTCCCTTCCCTCTTCCCTATCCCATGGATACCCCTGCAAAGCCAAAGATGGATTAATGACAGCAATAATTCAACCCTGTAGCCTCGGAGGGAGCCCTGAGTTGTTTTAACTCCTCTTTCCAGTAGAAAACCCTCCGGGGGTCACTCTGAGGGAATTCCTAGGAATTAGGATGGCTCTGCACTTCCAAGTGATCCACTCCCTATTGGAAAACATGAGGTTGCTCCACTTTCTTATTCCAATAAAAACTTTCCTCCCTGATTTCAGTGACATTTTCCAGAACTCTGAGGTTCTCATTAGAAAAAAAAACAAAAAAAAAACCTGCAGGTTTTTTGGTTTTTTTTTTTAGAATTCCTTAAATCTAAACTTCTGTAGGGATGTGGAATAAAAAGTTTAAAATTCAGGGGTATAGTTCTCAAATTTAAATATATAAAAATGGAGCACTCTGCATTTTCCTGGGATTTTTAACATTAAAAATGACATTTTCTATCTGAGCCTGGCCCGGCAGTGACAGCTCTGAGGAAATTTAATCTCATCCCAGCTGCAGCTCTGCACAGCCCCTTCCTGGCAGACATTTCCATCCCCCGTTCCCAAAAACCTTTGGAAACTGAGTTTTTTTCCAATCAATCAGTGGCTGTGGTGTGGGAAAGGCTCAAATAATTCCTGGATATTCCAGGAGGGAGGAAAATCCCCAATTTCTTGTGCTGCCCCCACAGCTGATGGGCAGTGCCTCGTTCCTTTGTGTTCATTGCTCTCCTTGGATCCATCCCCTGCTGTCCCAGTAAATTCCTTCATGGAAAAATCCATCCTTGAAGCATGGAATGGCAAAGCCACAGGAATTCCTGCTGCTGGTTTAAACCCTCCCTCCCCCGGTAAAGCCAGGCCTAGCAGCAGTGACAAATTGGCTCATTAAGGGTCGTTAATTCCGTGTCATTTATTTTAGGGAGTGATGGGAATTCAGGATTCCCTTTGCCCTGGGGCTCCCAGGGCAGGGAGAGGTCACTGAGCCCCGGGAGGATGGAACTGAGGCTCAGGAAAAGAAGGAATGAGGAGAAAATTGATTGATGCACCCAGGAGCCTCTGTTAGAGCAGCAATTCCATCTCCTGTGCCAGGAGAGCTCAGCATCCCATCCTTCCCAGCAGCAATTCTGTGGTGCTGGGGCCCATTCCTGGAGCAGCCGCCCCCAGGGGCTCATCCCAAACTCTCTGTGTGGAAAAGAAGCCCCAGGCCCCTCCAGGGAAGAGGCTCCAGGGGATTTTTTATCTTTGACAGGGAACTGTGTCCTCCTGGATCCACCTGAGATTCCTCCCAGGAATCTCCCAGAGCTTTTTCCTCTCTGATTTAGGCTCTGATTTGTTCTCCTGGATATCAGCCCCAGACCCCTCCAGGGAAGATGCCAGAGATGATTTTTCCATTTCCATGGAGCCTGCATCTCCCAGGGCACTTTCCTCTCTGATTTAGGCACTTGATCCTCTGGGGAGCACCCAGGCTCCTCCAGGGAAGGTGCCTGAGGTGATTTTGCTCTTCTTATGGAATGTGCATCTCCCAGGATTTTGTGAGACTCCTCCCAGGAACCTCCTGAAGTTTTTTCCTCTCTGATTTAGGCACCTGTTCTCCTGGATATCAGCCCTGACCCCTCCAGGGAAGCTGCTCCAGGGGATGTTTTGCCTTGGCAGGGAATTGTGTGTGGGTCACATATTGAGAAAGTAAGAAAATTACAGCCTGAAAATATTCCAGGCTGGAGCTTCTCAGCTCTGCTCCCAGCCCATGAGCTGCTCCAGCTCAAGGCCAGGGAGAATTTCCCCCAGGGTGACAATTTGGTCACAATAAAAAGGAATTAATAACAAGATAGAAGCCCTGTTGTGGTGTGTGCCCAGGCCCTGGCCATGGGGTGTCTTCTCTCTGAACCAATCACCTTTTCTCTGCTCTGGGAGTTGCAGTCCTGCTATAAAACCAAGTGTGTTTCTGAATAAACTTGGCTCTTTCTTCCTGTCATGAAAGACGACCATGTAGCTGTGCATCTTATTTCTGCTGCACTTAAAGGGTTAAAACCCCTTTCCACGGCTACAATTGTGTCCTCCTGGATTCACCTGGGATTCCTGCCAGGCCTCTCCCAGAGCATTTTCCTCTCTGATATCCCAGGGAACAGCCCCAGACCCCTCCGGGGGAGGTTCCTGAGATGATTTTGCTCTTTCTGTGGAACCTGCATCTCCCAGGATTTATGTGAGACTTTCCCAGGCATCCCCTGGAGCCTTTTCCCATCTCCTGGAAGGAGCTGAGATCCCAAACTGCAGCCTGGGACTGCACCAGGGGAGGGATTGCTCAGCTCACAACAAAAACAACACAGGGCAAGGGAGTGCTCCAGACTCTGCATTTCTGGGAGTTGTTTCCCATTCAGGCTGGGATTTGGGATGGCAGCAGGCTGGGAATCCGAGCTGGGATCTGTTCCTGAGCTCAGGCTGACATTTCCTCCAGGCCAGCAGCACCTGGAGTGTCTCTGACCCTGGGGATGAAGGGAACATCTGGGACTCTCCCTGCCTGTGCTGGCTGTGCACTTTTCCCAGCTCACACAGCACATTTCCCACTCCATAAATTTGTGGAGTAAATAAATTATTCATGAAGGGAATTATTTTTTTTCCCCCCTTAAATCCATTAGAAACGCCGTGATTCCGTTTGAATCCTAGATGAGCTGGGCACGGCTCCAAATACTTTTAGTGGCTCCTGGATCCCCAAATCAGCCTGGAGAGGCTGCTCAGACCCACTGGGAAAGGGATGGAACCACAGGGAATGTTCCTGGGGCATCTCCCTCCCCACAGGGCTGACAGAAGGGTTTTAATCTGAGATTTTCACACCTGGATTTATAAATCCAGGCCTGGAGATCCCGAATGAGTGGGGTTGGTCCTGAGTTGCTCAGCAAATCCCATTTTTTGAGGGTTGGGAAAGGGAAGTTCTGTTTCCATGTTGGAAATCCCATTGTGGCAGCCCCGGTAGGGCTGGGTTTGGGATTGAATCCCAGGATTCCTGGGATCACAGGATGGCCCTTCTTCTTCTTCTTCCTCCTCCTCCTCCTCCTCCTCCTCCTCCTCCTCCTCCTCCTCCCCCCAGCAGAAAGGGGATCCCATCCCAAAGGAGAAGGGCACAAAGCAGGGAAGACTTCGGGATTTGGGAAGATGCTCCCTGGAGCTTTCCTGTGTTCCCAGGAGCAGCTGTGCCTGGGAATCCATCCCACATTCCCTGTGAGCACAGGGATGGGCTGTGGGGATCCTCTGCCATTTCCCAGTCTGGGAGCTGGGACTGAGGCCCAGCCCAGCCAGGCCCAGCTCAGAGCCCAGCCCAGGTGCCCCGAGGGATGGGCAGCATCTCCCAACCCCATCCAGGTGCTGCTTTTCCACCCAACACCTCATTTTTTGGAAATGCTGATTTTTTTTGAATAGGTGCCAGCTGCTTTTTGCAGCAGAGAAAAGGAACCAGGACCCCGTGCTGGGGACAGGGGACACCTGCAGAAAGCTCTGGCTTGGCCTCTCTGGGCCTGGGCCTCTCTCCCCCTGGGATTGCAGCCCCCTCCTCCCCATGTGGGAATGAGGCCAATGGGAAGATCCTGGAGAAATAAATGAGGAATGAGGGTGGTTGGAAGGAGTGGCAAATGTAAACTTGGCCTGCTTGGATCTCTTAATTAAAAAGAAATAATTTTCAGGGAGTGACCAAAGCTGGAGGCACTGGGGGCGTTGTCTCCTCCTGAGCCAATCTGGAGCTCCTGCAGCACCGAACTCGGGCTGGATTCTCCTGGAGGAGGGATTCTGTGACCCAAATAAACTTCCCCTTCTCCTGGGAAGGGCCTGGGATGCCCTTGGATGTGATTTCCATGCTGTGATATTTGATGGAGGAGTTGATTCCAGCCCCAGGGAGCCTGAAATAACCCCAGGATGTGGCAAAATTCTGCTGGATTTGAATTTATCCCTTTGGTGCCCCTGCAACCCCAACCCTAGAGCCTCAGAGAGAGGGGGACACTGTCATCATCCAAAGGGATTTTCACCCAGCAAAGCAGAAAAGTCATTCTTTTCCCTTTTTATTCCTCTCCCAAAACATTATTTTAACATTACTCTGACATTTGCTGTCCGAAACTAAATCCCAATGTTTTTAAGGCTGAGACTTCAGTTTTTAGGCTGGACCTAAAGATAAAGGTACAAGATAAAATTTCCACTCTGCCACAGCAACTTTTTTAGGAAGTTTCTTTTCCTTGGGGAACTTTTACATCTGGACTGTCTGAGTTTAGATTTGGGCTGAAAAATGAGTTTTAAATGTTAGATTTAGCAATGGGAGATAAAATCTGGGACTCAGCCAGGCCTGATAAATGGTTCTGATCCCAGGCTGGGAGGAGCAATTGTGAAGATCAAACCCAGAGCAGGACAGGACAGAACTTCTCCTCTTCCCTTGGCTCCAGTTTTAGGTTTTGGAGCTTTTCAAGTAGAAAACCAGAAGGATTTTAGGTCATTTGAATAATTCAACCCCAAAAGATCACCCCTCCAGCCCCACTTTGTGCTGGGCATTGAACAAAAGCTCTCCAGGATGAACTTTGGGCATGGCTGGGATGGGAGAGGCCACCAGGGCTGGAATAGAAAAGTCACCAGGACTGGGATGGAAAAGTCACTAGGGCTGGGATGGAAAAGTCACCAGGGCTGGGATGAAAAAATCACCAGGGCTGGATGTCACCAGGGCTGGGATGTCACCAGGGCTGGGATGTCACCAGGGTCAAACCCATCCACGTTTCCTCCAAAGATCTCCAAGTCCTTTATAAATTCCGTTACCCTCAATTATCCCTGTGCCTCAATTATCCCTTGGGTTTGACGTGAGGAGCAGGAGCTCAGCTGACAGAAAAGTCCTGTCCTGCTTTAATTCCAGGCTGTCCTTGGGAAGGAGGCTCGGGATAATCATTGCTCTGCACCAGAGAAGAGGCCAAAGGGGCACGGCCACTGCTGGATTTCAATTCCTAATTCCCCATCACTAAAAGGAAAGAGGAGGATGAATCTTTATGGGCTCCTCCACTCCAAGGAGGATCTCTGTGCCCTGTTCCACTGGGATCAGCCTCAAATATTCCATGATCCTCAGCTGTGTCCTTCAAAACTGGACAATGAGCTTGGAAAACTGATTTTTGCAGCAGGGAAATAGAATGGAGGTGAAAAAAGACTGAACAGGACCCTTGGGGGCAGGGTCCCCCAGTCCCAGGTGGACAGGCAGCCCTTGGGGGGGGATTTATCCCAAATATCTCATGGAAGCCTGGTTTTCCAGCCCCTGTCAAGCCCGGGACAGAGGGTCAAGTGTCACCTCTGCAGGGGGACAGGAGGAGCCTGTGCCCCGACTTTTCAGCTGTTGGAGATATTGGGGTTTGTCCCCCATCTTCCAACTCCTCTTGCAGGACAGATATTATCCCTGGAAGCTGCTGAACTTCCCAGAGCATTCCAGAGGGACGTGCTGGGATCAGCATTCCAGCAGCTCCAGCTGCTTGGGTGAATCCACAGGAACACCAAATCCTGATCCCACACTGCAAAATCCTCATCCCACACCACAAAATCCCCATCCCAGGATCACCAGTTCTGGTCCCAGGTGACACATGCCTGCTGTGTCCCCTCCCTGCCCTGCCCTGCCCTGTCCCACACCATGAGGCTGCAGGACTGGGATACAGGACTGGGAGTCACTGGTCTGAGGGTTTGAGGATCCCACAGGGATCCCGCAGCTCTCTCCGTGTTTCCCTGCAGAGCTCAGGGTTTGTCCTTTCCCAGCACCCCCAGCAGCTGCTCCACGGTGGGATTCCTTCCCTGCCAGGAATGTGGGATTGGCAGCTGGAATTCTGCTCCCCCAGCAGCTCATCCCTTCCTTCCTTCCTTCCTGGAATCCTTCCTTCCTTCCTTCCTGGAATCCTTCCTTCCTTCTCTCCCTATCAGCAATGTGGGATTTACAGCTGGAATTCTGCTCCCCCAGCAGCTCATCCCCTCCTTCCTTCCCCGCCAGGAATGCAGGAATTGCAGCTGGAATTCTGCTCCCAAGGCCTGGAAGAGCTTTCCCAGCTCAGGAGCTGAGCTCTCTGTTGGCTGCACCCCCAGCCCTGCTCCTGCTCCAGCCCGAGGGGGCCTCAGCTCTCCCCAGATTTTCCAGATCTTTCCTGATCCAAAAAAAACCCTCTCCCCCAGAGCCCCCTCACACCTGGCCCCCTCCTCCCCATCCCTGTAGGAATTACCCTGCAGAAAATCACCTCACTCTTTTTTTTTTTTTTTTGGCATCGCTTTTTGGCTTCCAAGATTGGCCCCTGGATTTTCTCTGTTCTGTTGTTTTTTGTCACCTTCCACCTTCTCGGGGAGCTAAAAATAGCCCATTTCTTCCTCATTAGCAGCCAGCAGCTCTGCCTTCATTGTTCTGGGAGGTCTCCCTGCGTTTCTCGGCTGCTTCCATAAACTTCTGTGTCGGAGTCGAGCACTGCTCGTTCTCAGCCCTAATTGGGAGGCAGCGAGAAGCCGCAGCTCTGCCAAAAGGTTTTATTAAGGAATAAAACCAGGCAGCCAGGCAGGCACAGAGCCACCAAAACACCCCCGGTGTCCCCAGGCCAGCAGCACACGGAGTCACGCCTAAACCCGTGTTTGATCTGGGGAAGAAATCAGCCTTGACCCACTGCACTCCATGAAATTAATGGGGCACGAGGTGCCCCGTGCAGATTTACCATCTCTGCGAGGCAGGAGCTGAGGGAAAATCATCCAAAGTGGCACTAAAATCACAGAAGAGCAGTGGGACACAGGCCGGGATGGGACACAGCCCACGGAGCAGCCCTGGCACCAGCACAGCCTGCTCAGCACAGCCACCAGTGCCAGGGCTGGGGCACTGCCAGCTTTGATGTCCCCTCTGTCCCAGGGCTGGGGCACTCCCAGTTTGATGTCCCCTCTGTCCTAGGGCTGGGGCACTGCCAGCTTTGATGTCCCCTCTGTCCCAGGGCTGGGGCACTCCCAGTTTGATGTCCCCTCTGTCCTAGGGCTGGGGCACTCCCAGTTTGGTGTCCCCTCTGTTCAGGGCTGGGGTAACTGGGATTTCTGGGAGCAGAACAGCCCCGGGTCACAGCCACAGAGCTCCAGGAGCACTGAGACAATTCTCTGAGGCACAGGGGGGGTTTTGGGGTGCTGAGGGCTTGATGATCCCTGGGGGTCCCTCCCTGCTCAAGATCTTCTGTGATTCCCTGATTTTAAAAGGGTTTGAGTCCATGTGACTCTCCCTGTGAAGCTGAACTGGGAATTTGGAGTCTGTGTGGTGGAAAATATCCTGGTCAGGACCTTTCTGTGTGTTCCCATATCTGGGTGAATCCCAGATCAGCTCCCAGGGGTTGGGGACCAGCCCTGCCCTGGGACAGGATGAGAGGCACAACGTGAGCCTGGGCCCTCCTCACTCACTCATTATCGAGGCTGTTCATTATCTCCAGCCTTATTTGCATCCTACATCTCTGCTTTTGCTAATTCCAGCCTCTGGCCGCTGGATTCTCCATGTTTTGGGGTTTTTTTGCTGCATGAAAGCAGCTCTCAGTGTCAGCTCTGTTTCCCTGCTGGTAATCACAGAGCACAAGGAGCTGCTGCTGCACCCCTCCTTCAAACCCCACACTGGGAAATTTGTTCTTCCCGGGCTCTTTTCCTTTTCCCAGCTCCCAGACTCTCCTGGCAGCTCATCCCTGGCTCGGTGAGCAGCTTTTCCATGCTCCGAGTGTCACGGTGGGGTAGTGGCAGCTCCAAAGCCCGAGGCGGTGATGGTTCCCACCTCGGGATTGTCCCTTTTCCTCCTCTGCTGTGCCCCAGCCCCGGCTTCGCTGACCTGGAGCAGGGAACAGAGCCGGCTCTGGAAAACAAACATCCCAACTTTAAGGATTTGGCCAGGTCCTGGCTCTGTGGTCATCCTGCCCAAATAAAATGGAGATGAAATCCAAATGGGATGAGGAAGAGCCACGTGCAGCTCTGCCAGCCCTCTCCGGGAGCATCTCCTCGCTCCTGCAGGGAAAAGTGATGGAAATGGGGATTTGTCCTGTGGCTTCTCCTCCAGAGCAGGATTTAGGGGTCAGGTTCGAAGCAGATCAAGGGGAGCAGCTCTTCCTTCTCCATGGAGCTTCTGGCTGCGGGAATTTCCGTGGGAAGTGGGAAGTGCATGGAAGGAAACTCCTCGAGGGGAAATAACTGCACAGAAACCCCAAAGGCTGGCTTGTCCTGCCCTGCCCCTGCCCTCACATTCCCCTTGTCCTGTCTGGGACACGGGACAGGGATGTGTCCCCAGCCTCTCCTGCTCCACCTTCCCTTCCCAGCCTGGATCCAGCTCCTTCCCTCATTCCCCTGGGACTGCTCGGGGGGAGCAGCCTGAATGTCCCATAGAGAGGTGGCAGACGAGCCGTGACTTCCCCAGTCCATCCCTTTGCTGTGTCTGGAAGTGCAGCCAGCTCTAATGTCAGCATTGGATCCCAGCAGGGTGACAAATCGCTGTCCCCGAGGGTGGCAGGACACCCGCACACCCCGCTCCCAGCTCCGGGATGCGCGTCAGTGCCTCGGGCAGAACTGAATAATTCCAACACCGGCAGTTCCCAGCGAGAGGAAAGAGAAGGAAAGAGGTGGAAAGAGATGGAAAGAGAAGGAACGAGAAGGAACGAGAAGGAAAGAGATGAAAGAATGGAAGCTGCCACGTGAGGGATGATTTGGGATATCGCTGCGGATACAAACGAGGAGTGGCAGCTCCTGGCAGCGCGGAGCGGCTCCGCTGTGTCCCGGCTGTCACAAAGGACTCCCACGGGCATTTCCCAATCTTGTCTGCGCATTGACACCTCCCGAGGTTTCATTTCCTCTTTTCCTGAGGATTTCCGAGCTCTTCATCAGCCTTATTCATCTTCATCTTCATCAGCCTTACTCCTCTGGGGGAGCGCGGCAGCTCCATCCGAGCCGTGCAGTGACCGCTGGGGCGGTGCCACCCCAGGTGTGTCCGGCCCTCTGGGGACATCCCACGGCCCTCGGAGGGACCCGAGAGGGATCCCGGGCTGGGGACAAGGGAATCTTCGGGAAATCTCCGGGAATCCCGGGAATGTCGGGACGGGGACGTGTCCTTCCCGCTCGCCGCCGAAGGAGGGACGGTCGTGAAAATAGTCGAGCAGGAAGTTGACGTTAATGAGCAGCTAATTGCTTCAGCATAATTACAATCTTTATGGACTCATTTGCATGATTTTGCATATCTGAAGATAATCAGCTGCCGGGAAGGGAGGGCTGGGGGGGGGGGGGGGGGGGGGTTGGAGGAACCCTGCCAGGGACAGTCTGGGGACAGCCAGCAGGAAAGGGTCCCTTCCCTGCTCCCTGATCCCAAACCCCTGTACCTGTGTGACCCCAAACCCCTGTACCTGTGTGATCCCAAACCCTCTGTACCTGTGTGATCCCAAACCCCTGTACCTGTGTGATCCTAAACCCCCTGTGCTTGTGTGACCCTAAACCACTGTACCTGTGTGATCCCAAACCCTCTGTACCTGTGTGACCCTAAACCACTGTACCTGTGTGATCCCAAACCCTCTGTGCCCGTGTGATCCCAAAGCCATGTACCCGTGTCATTCCAAACCCTCTGTGCCTGTGTGATCCCAAATCACCTGTGTGATCCCAAACCCCTGTACCTGTGTGATCCCAAATCACCTGTGTGATCCCAAACCCCTGTACCTGTGTGATCCCAAACCCTCTGTGCCTGTGTGATCCCAAACCCCTGTACCTGTGTGATCCCAAACCCTCTGTGCCTGTGTGATCCCAAATCATCTGTGGGATCCCAATCCCTCTGTTTTTCAAACTTTTCAGCCTTGGCAGGGTTCCCTAAAGAAACGAAAATTCCATGTCAAAACCCAGCTCCTTGAGGAAAATGAAAACTTCGGAGATGACAACGTCCAAGTGCTGCCAACCCCAAACTTGAGTCTGCTTCTAAAGGGTTTTTAATTAATGAAATTAAATATTTCCAGCCCCTAACTTGGAGCTGCTTCTAAAGGGTTTTTAATTAATGAAATTAAAGATTTTCAAGTCTGCAGCTCAGCCCCGCTGAAATCCCAGGGATTTCTCTGGAGACAGGAGATCCTCGGCTCTGCTCCTTCTGTCCTGGAAAGCCGAGGAGGGTGAAGTTCCTCTGGGAAGTTTTATGGACAGTGAGTGTCAGGCTGCCTGACCCCAAAGGAAATGTTTATTCCTGCAGGAATCTGTAAAACTGGGGGAAATTTCTGCCATTCCAGCCCTTCCTGGTGAGTTTGCAGGGTTTGGGTTCTCCTTCCATGTTTCCCAGGAGCGGAGGAAGGACAGGGCTGGAATGTGTTGCTATTCCAGTCTCCACCAGTGCCATTTCTGCCATTTTGATTTGACTTCTTCTATTTTTTCCATTTTTCCCCCTTCCACACCTTTTTTTCCTAACCAGCTGCTGGGACTCTGCTCTTTCCCTGGATCCAGGCCTCCCATTCCAGGGTTTCTGGAGTGTTTGGGGATGCCTGGGGGCACTCTGTGGGTAGCTCTGCACAGCCAGCCCTGATGTTTTCACTCAGCCGTGCCCAAGCCCCGGATTTTGGGGTGGGGCAGAGTTCTAGAGGGGCTTTTTCCCTGCTTGGGGCTGGATTTCAAATCCCTGCTGGCACCGAGACTCTGTGGCCAGGTTTGAACCTGGGGAGGGTTTTTGGGGCTGGGGAGGGCACAGCTCCTCTGACTGAGGAGTCAGAGCCTCCCTGTGAGTCCTGTGGGGTGCTGGTTGTTCTTGATCCCACTCAGACCCTACAGGGCAGTGAGGTTCCTCTGACTGAGGTGTCAAACCCTCTTCCTGTGAGTCCTGTGGGGTTCTTGTTGTTCCTGATCCTGCTCAGACCCCACAGAACAGCTCTGGAGGTTGCTGATTTTTTTTGGTGTAACAAAGCTGAACTTTGTCAAACCCAGCAGAAGAGGGACAATTGCCACCCCTCCACGTGTGACATTTGACCATCCCTGATCCTCTCCTCCAGCACCTCAACTCTCTCTTGGGGAAAGGGCTGCAGTTCCTGCACAGGGTGGCCATTCCCTGCTCCTCATCCCTGATTCACAAAAGGAGAGCAATGAACTCCTGGGGGCAGGAGAGGAGAGCCCAGGGCTCAGCAGGTGGATTCTCTCCCTGCAGGGACTTCAAATCCACCTGGAGGTGGCACTTAGGGACATCCAGTGGTGGCCTTGGCAGTGCTGGGAATGGTTGGATCCATGATCTCTGAGGGTTTTTCAACATTAAATTCTCTGCTTCCATGATTTGCTCAAGGACTAAATCCCACCAGAAACTCCTGGGAGCTGCATCCCTGCCACCCTTGGGAGCCTCTGGAAAGGTGTCCTGATTTGAAAGACAGGTGTTTGCTAAGAAAGGCAGGACCCTCTTTTTTAAATGGAGAATGTAAACCCCCTCCCTCCAAATTATTTTAACTTGAAATTCAGGGGCTCTCAGGCAAAGATATGGGAATAGGAATAACAGTTCTTTACTAGGAAAATGACAATAGCAATGCAGTATTGCAGAGAGCAAACCCAGAGCAGGGGCAGAGGGAGAATCCAAGGTGCCCCCGTCAGTCAGGCAGGGTTGGTGCAGTCCCATTCCATGGTGGCTGCATCCTCCTGCAGTGACAGATGTGGTTCTGCTGGAGCAGGGCTCCTGCACAAGGTGCAGTTTTCCTCCAAAGCTGCAGGGATGATGTGCAAGGCTCTGGTTTTCCTCTGGGATGCAGTGGGAAAAGGCTGCTCTGCTGTTCCAAATCTCCCCTTTGATCTGGGTAGGAAATGCTCGGCTCCTGCCCTGGCTGGAGCATCTCCCAATGGGATGATGGAATTTGATCAGCCCTGCCCTGGGACTGCATGGCCATGAACAGGAGAGATCTCCTGGAGGGAGGATGGGCTGTGGGGAAGATAAAGAACACTGCAACAGCTGGGTGAACAGCTGGGGGTGGAATACACAGCCCTGGTCACATCGTGTATTGCCACCCAGGACAAACGTCCTTTAAACCAGTTCCAAGTCCTTCTAGACCAGCTCCAGGCGAGTCATGGGGGCATTTTCTGCTGTCCCACCATCCACCTGCAACATCAAAGGGACACGGGCTTGGTTTGGGATCGTGGGAGCTGATCCCACCCTCGCAGGGAGATCTGGGGGTTTGTTTTAAGGATCTCAACTCCAGGGGTTCCATCCCCCATCCCAGCTCACCTGGTCTGGATGCTTGACCAGAGAATAAATGGTTTTGGAGCAATTCCCACCCAAGGGTTTGGCTTTAATTCCGTTAGAGACGTACTGGGGGGAAAAGGGATCTTTAATATGTTTTAAGGCTCAGTGGTGGGAAAAAAAGATCCCAAATCCAGAGATCCCTCAAAGATCCACGTCTGGAAGTGTTGCCCCATGCCAAGGTGAGGCTGGAGCATCCTGGGATGTGGGAATGATCCCTGCCCATGGAATGGATGATTTTAAGCTCCCTCCCAACCCCTAAAATCTCATTTTTCCTCCGGTTCCTCCCTTTGGGAGTTTTTGGGGCTGGGCATGGAGTTTTGGGGCAGTTCAGGCGCCCTTGGGCCACCTCCAGCTGTGGCACATCCCCCTTGGTATTCCCAAATGAAGCCAGGGATTGTCCAGCTGTCCCCACGGTGTCCCCACAGTGTCCCCGGGGTGTCCCCAACCCCAGAGAGACCCCGGAGAGGACACGGATCCCTGTACTCACCTGCTGGGAAGGGCCCACCTTGGTGTACAGGGTCGTGGATGTGGCCTCTGAAATGGGGGGGAAAGCAGAAATTTGGGAATTTGGGATGCAGAAAATTCCCCTGGAGGGAATCCCAACCTCAGGAGTTCAGGATTGGGTAAAACCAAACCCATCGGAGCTGCTGGAGTGGGAATTGCTCCTCATCCCACCCTCCCTGGGCTCTGTGGGATCAGGATGAACTTACAGCACCAAGGACAGGGAAAATCCGGGTGGTTTTTTTTATTTATTTAGATCCCAATTCATGGCTGCTTTTGGAAGCCAAAATCCATTTATTTCTCCTTCGGGTGATCCCCTCACTTCCCATGCAACAGACTGGGGAGAGGGGGATTTAAATCCTTTAAAATCCCATTTGTGGGTCTGAATTTCCCAGTGGAATTCCTGGATGTTGGTCTGGGTGGGGATTGGGCATAGCTTGGGCTCAGCAGTCCTGGAGGGATTTTCCAACCTTGGGGATTCTGGAATTCTGGGCTGGATTAACCCTAAATCACCGAGTTGAATTCCCTCCAAATGTCTCTTTCCAGCTTTTATTTTTCCCCAAATTCCCTCTTTTTTTTCCACAATGCCACGGCTGCACTCCCAGTTCCCTCTTGGGGGTCTGGGATGAAGTTTTCCACCTTTCCTGGTGGCTATTCCCACCAGGAAAAAGAGCAGGGAACTGCCCCAAAATCCCACCTGTGTCGGTAGGCTTGGATTTGGAGGGACAGAATTTCCTACAGGCTGGGGGAGATGCAAAGAATTAGGAGAAACCCAAATTCACCTCAAATCCACCCCAGATCTGCTCCAAATCCACCCCAAATCTGCCCCAAATTCACCACAAATCCACCCCATCCTGGCTCTGCGCCCCCTCCCAGCTCCCAGCTCCTTCCCGGGGCTCCAGGGATGGTTTTCCACGCTCACCTCTGGATTTGCAGAAGTGCAGGAGGAGAACCAGGAGAGCAGATAAAAGCACCTTGACTCCAACCCCGGCTATGAGCATGATCATGAACCTGCTGCTGGAGAGGGCTCCTGGAAAAGGGAGGAGATCCACTGGCAACATCCCAAAATAATCCTGGCTTTTCCTGGCATGGGGAATTTGGCCTCGAATCCCTCCCTGATCCTTCATTTCAGAACTCATTGGCTTGGAGGAATCAATGACGGGAGAATCCCAAAATCCCCAAAATTCCCAAAATCACAAAATCCCCAAATCCCACAGTTGTTGGGTTGGGAAGGAATTCTGGAGATCTCCCAGGACGGGGTGACCCAGAGCAGGGGACACGGGGACACAGCCAGGTGGCTTTGGGATGGCTCCAGAGGGGGAAGCCGGGGGTGGCCATGGGATTTGGGGTAGGGCTTGTGGCCACCACTCCTTGTCCTGTCCCTGGGAGCTCTGGAAGAGCCTGAACATTCCCTGGGAAGGGATTTTGGGAGGAGCTGAAGGGTGCTGGGCTCAGCCTCCCTTCCTGTCTGGACATGGAAAAGCTGCCCCGGGCACTTGGGGACACTTGGGGACACTCGGGAGCACGGCTGGATGTTGCAGCTCATGGGGGCTGGGAGGGTGTGTGGAGGTTTCTGGAGAGGGAAGAGAGCAGGGACAGGGGTCAGAGCTCCTGCTGCATCCCGGGCAAAGCCAGAGCCCTGGAGAGGGGGATCAGCCCAGCCCAGCCCCCAAATTCCCAACTTTTCCTGGCTCTCAGGGGAGCAAGATCAGCCCATCCCAACCCCAAATTCCGACCCAAAATTCATGCCTTTTCCTGGCTCTCATGGGAAGTGGGATCAGCTCATCCCAGCCTCAACATTGCCATCCCAAATTCCCACCTTTCCCAGGCTCTCACCTGTGCAGAGCACGTTGGGGGTGGTGACAGTGACTTTCCTGCTGCTGACGGGGTTCTGTGCCGTGCACGTCAGCGGCTCCTCCGAAGATGAGAATTTATTCACCCACAGCACCGTGGAGCCCTCGTCCCAGGGCCGATCTCCCACTCTCCAGGTGTAGGACACCTGCCCCAGGCCGGTGCCAGAGGTGGAGCAGCGCAGGAAGAAGTGGCAACTCCCACCTGAGCAGTTCTGGGCCTCGCAGGTCACTGTGGGCTCTGCCAGCTTATCTGGAGGTACAAGGCTGTCAGAAATCGAATTTTTTTGTGTAAAAAACACCAAAAAAACACTGAAAGCACCTACTGTACACATGGAGGGTGAAGGTAAATGTTTTTCCCCCAATTGTCGCAAAGTAGATCCCTGAATCCTGCAGTGTCAGGTGGGAGACGCTGAGTGCACGGCCCTTCTCAGAGACAGCAAAACGCTTTGTGAATTTGTTAGTTGAAAATAAGGCTTGAGGAGGATCCTCAAATGACGCAACCACTATGGGATCATTCCCAAATCTCCAGAATGCATTTTCACCTGTCATGTCGTGGGTGCGGAAGGTCACGGACCCACCCACGGCTCTGATCAGATCCTTGGGGTCACTGGCGCTCGCTGGGGAGAGAAAGTGAGGAGAGAACGTGGGGTGAGGGTGAGATGGAGGTGGGATGGAGAGATGGAGGTGGGATGGAAGAGGCATGACAGTGAGTTGGAGGGGGGATGAAGATGGGATGAAAACCTGGGATGAAGGTGGGATGAAGGTGGGATCAAGGCAGGATGAAGATGCTGAACCCAGAGAACGAAGCCCATCAGGGCTGGGGCTGTTTGAAGGCAGAGGACTCCTGGAAGGGTGGGATGTCCCCATTCCAGGTGGGATGTCCCCATTCCAGGTGGGATCTCCCATTCCAGGTGGGATCCCACAAGACCCGAGATGAGAATCCTCCCACACTCCTTTGGATTCAGCCCAGGACAAGGTCCAAGATCCCTCTGGATCCCTCCCTCCCCTCCAGTGACCTTGGGTCACAAATTCAAGGAGGAAGGAGTTGTTTTCATCATTTTTGCAATTTCCCGTTTTGAAAAAAGAAAAAAAAAAACTGATTTAGTATGTTTTTGTTCCCAGTCTAGACTGGATACAGAATTTTTCTTTCCATTTTTTTGAACACGGAACTGATTCTGGCTCAGCCCTGAAGCTGGGCTCAGAATTTCTGGCTCTCTCAACTTCAGCCACCTCTGGGACACTGACAACAGAATTCCTCTGAACACGAGAAAGTAAAAACGGTGCGGTGAAGATTAACTTGCAGGAAATTTGCTGGTTAAAAATGCCACAGATTGGTTTGTGTGATAAGACCCCTCCCAGAGGCTGCATGGAAGAGCTGCACCAGACCTTGCTCAATTTCCCTCTTTTCTGCTCAAAAAACACCCCAAGACCTCCAAAATTTGAGAGGCAATGTAGAGAGGAGCAGGAGTGGAGCAGGATGTGCGGAGAACATCTGGACCAGATGTTGGACCTCAGATGGAGCTCATCCTTCCCTTGCAGAGGTTCCCAAGCCAGGGGAGAGGCTGGAGCATCTTTATCCCCCCTTGGTTGCCCCATCCCTGGGAGGTTGCCCAGTCCTCCATCACTGTGGCCCACACGTCCCCACCTTCCTGGGGGGTCCCTAAAACCATCCCAGACCCCCCGTGGGCTCCTTGCCAAGGCACAAGGAGCACCTGGAGTGTGCAGAGGGCACAAGGGCAGAGCCTGGAGGTGAAATTAAAGGGAGGAAAAGCAATAAGGAATTTGAGATGTTTTGGAAAGGCTGGAAAAGTTCACTCTGAGCTCCCAAATCCAAGCTCAGTGACCTGAGCAGGATAGGGAGCTCCTGGCCAGGTGCAGGAGAATCCTGGAATTCTGGGAAGGTTTGGGTTGGGAGGGAGCTTGAAATGATCCTGTTCCACCCCATGGAACATTCCAGTGTCCCAGGCTGCTCCATCCTGGCCTTGGTCACCTCCAGTGATGGTGAATCCATGGAATAACCCCTGGTGGACCAGAGGTGGACACCAGCCCTCCATCACCAGGTTTCCACAGCAGCATCTTTCACCCTGGCTGCCAAATATTTGGCACAAATCCACCCCATGGAGCTGCTCTGAAAACAACCCTAAAACCACCCAAAACACCCCAAAATTTCCTCCCCAAGGGAAAAGGAGCACCTGGCACTTACTGGTTTGGTGGAGGAGCACGAGTGTGGAGAGAAACGGGATCCAAAATTTGTCCATGGGCATTTGGGGCACGGGGACGATCTGAGGCATTGAGCACCAGAAAGCAATGGCAGCAGAGAGGAGGGACAAGAGCGCCTGTGCATGGCTTTGTCATGGGTGGAGAGAAAAGCTTGTGGTTGGTCTGTCACAAACCAAAATATTCAAGTTTGTGGTAAACTCTTAAAGGGGAACTTGAGGAGTTTATTTTTAAAAAAACAACTGCAATTCCTGTTCTAAGGAAAGGTAGGAAAAGTTGAGGTGCTGCAGAAAAAAACAACTCAGCTTCTAAGGAAAGGTGAGGATATTCGGGATGTTCCAAAAATAAACCCAGTTCTGTCTCCAAGGAAAGGTGGACGTGGCAGCTGTGCCAAGAGTGTCATGGTGGCCACGTGTGACAAATAACTCAGGTGCTCCGTGGGGACCAGCCTGGATTCCAGCCTCCATTCCAGCCTCCATTCATTTCCTCAGCCTCGGCCATGGAGGAGCTGCTCCAGTCGCCCCCAAAGCCACCCATGGACATGGGACAGTGACAATTTGGGGAAAGCAGCCCTTCCCCCAATCCGGGTTATTCCGGGAAAGTCACATGTGGACGCCTTGTGGTGAAATTTTGGTGTCAGGGGGAAGTGAGATGGGACAGATGGAGCAAAAATTCTAAAAAAACTTTGGTTTCACTGTCCCAGTGAGGAACTGGGAGCTGCTGGTGCAGACTGGTTTGGGTTGGGAGGGACAGTAAGGACAAGATTTTGGGGCTGGAAAGGGGATTTGGGAGATGGAATGGGGATTTGGGGGATGGAAAGGGAATTTGGGGCTGGAATGAGGAGGATTTGGGGTCTGGAAGGAGGAAGATTTTGGGCCTGGAATGGGAATTTTGGGGCTGGAAGCAGGAAGATTTGGGAGCAGGGATTTTGGGGTTGCAAAGGGCATTTTGGGGTTGGATATTCCTCCCCAAACCTCCCGGCCCTGCAGCTGCTGGTGTCTCTGAAACCATCATAGACAAGTGTCACCAGTGCTCACTGCAAAATGAAAACCGAAACTTCCCCCAAAAAACCACGCTCTCCTGGGGCAATTAAAATGAATTAAAACTAATTAATGTTGATTCCCTGCGAGTTTTGGAGCTGAGCAGTGCCACCCACCCCGCATGTCCCCTCCAAAAGAGGGGTGGCCTGGGGGGGACAGGAGGAGGAGGAGGAGGAGGAGGAGGAGGAGGAGAAGGAGAAGGAGAAGGAAGGAGCTGGTGCTGGGGGTTGGCTGCGAGCTGAGGTGAGGAGGGGATGGAGAGCGATGCAGGAATTTGGGAATTCCAAGGAACAGCACTTGCGGGCACAAGGTGGGATTTTTGGGGTGTCTGTTATTTCGAAACCCCGTGGGTTTTTGAGGTGTCACCTCCACCTCTGGAGGGGCTGCACAAGGTTGGGGTGAATTTCCAGGAACTGCAGAAGCTTCAGAAACGCCTCCAAAATTGCCACACCAGGACGTGGTGACAGCTGCAGGTGACACCTCCCGGGGACGGGGGGGTTTGATAATTTTTTTCCTGCCTCCTCCGGGATCCAAAGAATCCCAGAATTTATGGGGTTGGGAAAGAGCTCCGAGGTCACGGAGTCTGACCTGTGGCCAGTTCCCACCTTGGACACCTCCAAACCTCCCTGGACACTTCCAGGGCTCCTCCCTGATGGAATTTGGGGTTTTTTCCACCAATTTAGAGCCACAAGGATGAGCCTGACCTGTCCTTCCCCAGGAAAAACCTTTGGCTTCTCTTCCCCCATGTACTGGTTTGAAAGTAAAACCAGTGAGAGACTCCAAGTTAGAAATACAGTTCAATAGAAAAAAAAAAAAAAAGAGAAAAAATAAAATACATGCAACAGGACAAAAGAAAACCACTGAAAGAGTGATAATACAACCTGACTTCCCGTCAGTCAGTCAGGGTTGGTGCAGTCCCATTCCATGGTGGCTGCATCCTCCTGCAGGGACAGATGTGGTTCTGCTGGAGCAGGGCTCCTGCACAAGGTGCAGTTTTCCTCCAAAGCTGCAGGGATGATGTGCAAGGCTCTGGTTTTCCTCTGGGATGCAGTGGGAAAAGGCTGCTCTGCTGTTCCAAATCTCCCCTTTGATCTGGGTAGGAAATGCTCGGCTCCTGCCCTGGCTGGAGCATCTCCCAATGGGATGATGGAATTTGATCAGCCCTGCCCTGGGACTGCATGGCCATGAACAGGAGAGATCTCCTGGAGGGAGGATGGGCTGTGGGCAAGATAAAGAACACTGCAACAGCTGGGTGAACAGCTGGGGGTGGAATCCACAGCCCTGGTCACATCCTGCATTGCCACCCAGGACAAGAGGACACAGGATTTTCTAGTCCTTTGTCCAGGCTCCCCTGGGGTCCTGCAGGCTAATCCCAGTGCCTTTCCCAGTCCCCAGCCCAGCTCCAGGCACATCCCATGGATTTGGAGCTCCTGTGGCCATGGGGACAGGGAGAGTGCAGATCCAAGGAAAGCTGCAGAGTCATTCCAGGCTGGGATTCCCCAGGATCTGCGGGGGCAGCACAGTCCCGGCCCTGCTGGTGCTCCCAGCCTGGAGCAGGGGGATGTGGGCCAGGAACCCCCTCCAAGGGTACCCCAGAGATGCAGATCAGACTGGAATCCCAAAATCCCAAATCCGGGTTTCTTCCTGGAATTCCTGAGCACAGCCCTCACACCTGTGCAAACTCTGTCCCTAAGTTTCCTCAGAGCCCCTTTCCCATCTAATCCCATAAATCCCAATCCTTTAAATATGAAACCCTGAGGATTCCATAAATTCTATGGAGAGTCCCCATCCCCAGCCAGGCTGGAGTCTCCCTTTTCCCCACCCGCTCCATCCCCAGCCGGGACACACAGCTCACACGGGAACAGGGGTTTAGATCACACAGCAGCAGGAACATTTCACCAGCAGCCAGTGAAAGCTGAATTTCCCTGCATTCCTCAAGGTGTGACCTTGGAGCTGAACCAACAGCCTGGCCAGGACCCAAACCCAACAGGACACAGGGACAAGGCTCCTTTTTTTCCTGCTTTTATTCCATCCCTCTTCCCCATTTTGGCTCTGTTAAAATCAGGGTTTGATCAGGGATCATTCCTGAATCAAAACCTCAGATAAAACCAGAGGATGTGGCTGCTCAGGGCCAGGATGGGGCTGCTCTGTTTTTATGTTATTATATATATGTTTTATAGATAGATATAGATATAGGTAGATATATGTGTATGTAATATAAATAATAGAACATGAATAGAATAGATAGAATAAATATAATATAATATAATATATAATATATTTTATATTATAGATAACATTTATATAATATATAAATAAATATGTAAATATAAATATAGAAATGTCATTATGTTATTCTGTATGTTATTATATATGCTCTGCATTCAGTCCATCCCTGCATGATTTAAGAGCCCCTTAGACCTCGTTATTTTCCCCTGGTGTGGTTTTTAGGTGGAATAATTGAGTTATCCCTTGATCTTCCTGGGATGAGCTAAAACCAGGGAGCTCTGCTGCTCCTGACAGCCTTGGCAGGGCTCCCGCTGCCCCCTCAGATGTTTTACCACCTTTCCAAAATGCCAGTTCCAAATTCGAGGACTTTCTGCCAGCCCCTGACCCGTGCAAAGTCAGTTCCCAACTCGCCACCCCATAATTCCCTTTTAATATTTCATATTTAATATTCAGCCCCATTTTCCATGGGGCTCCTGCTCAGCTCTCCCATCCCAGACTCACTGCCCTGTTGTGCTCCCACAAATAATTTTGTATTTCCCAAGCCTGGCCCTCATTTGTTTTCTCCTCAACAAGTGACCTTGAGTTTATTTTGATTCCAATTCCACCTCATTTGAATTAATCTGAATTATTTAGGGCATCAGGTTGCTCTGACTGCAGCATCTTCCTTGTTGTTGATTGCTCTGCCAGTCCTGGTGTTATCAGCAGTGATTTGCCTGCAGATCATTGCTGAAAATATTGGATAATTTGGCCTGGCAGAGGCCTTGGCACAATCCCCAGGTGCCATCCCCTCCCCAGCTCTTCGAGAGCTCAGCTCACCCCCCGAGCTCATTTCACAGGATTTTGGCACAGAATTCCCCGTGGATTCATCAGAACGTTGTGCAACAGGACACCCAGGGCTCCTCTTCTTCCCAGCCCTAATTCCATAAATCCATGGAACACAAAGGGAAAGGAGGAAAGAACAACAATTATTGATGGGTTTTAATCCTGACCTGGGAGTCCTTCACCAGTCACTGCTGAGGGACCCGAACAGAGGGGAGAGAGCAGCAAAATCTGGGTTATTGACACCTCTTAGGAGTCTGACACACCTCTGGAACTCACCCCGTGTCCTGCAGCTCTGCCAGGGATCCAAGAGGATGAAAAATCAGCACGGCTGGGCCAGTGCTGGGAATGACATCTCTTCAAAAGGGCTGAGCAGTTAGTTGCTATAAAGCTGCTGAGTTAGTTGCTATGAAGTTGTTTGTTGTAAAAGGCACATCAGTCTCAAAAGGCCAAGAGTCCCAAGTGTCCAAGCCCACACTAAAAGCTTTCAGCACAGAGTCCCAAATAGAAGTGAAGTCCCGATTAGACTTTAGACTTAGATTAGCTCCTGGTGCAAGGCTCGAGGTGCTGCAGGTCCTCCTCGATCTCCTTGCTCACAACAGGTGCTCCTTGATCCTGGAAAAGCAGGACAGAGCCCTGAGATCCCGGGAATGAGAATCATTTTCTGCCAGTGCTCCCTGCAGCCCCAGCTCCTCATTAGGCTCCACTTTCTTGGCTAATTGATTTCTAGCACAGGGTCCTGAGCAGAGGCAGAGGCTGTGGCCTGGTGCAGAGTCTCGAGAGGCAGGTGCTCCCTGGTCTTTCTTTTCTTCTTTTCTTCCCCTTCTTCCTCTTCTTCCTTTTCTTCATGTGGTGCTAGTGATGACGATGATGGTGGAAGAAGAGAGAGAGTGAGAGAGCTCTCGCTCCAATACACGGATTCTTATTTACAAATTACCCAATGAGCTAAAAAACACAAATCTGAAGCATTTCTTCTAAACCTATTGAGAGGAATGATGGATTTGTCTTTACAAACCAGCTGTGGGTCTGCTGGGGGATAAAACCAGCACTGAGAGATAAAAGAAACAATGGGATGGATTCCAGTGATTGATAAATGGAATAAAAGATATTTGCCTTTACAAACAAACTGTAGGTTTGCTGATCAATGAAATTGGATATTGAAAGATGAAAGAAGCAATGGGAAGAAACCATGAATTCTATAAGAATTAAAAATGCAAAGGGAGGGTTGTACATTAGAGGGGAATCTCAGGTATCAGGGGTTTGGAAAGTCTGTGCCTCTCAAGTACCTCAGCCAATGGGGAGAGAGGGAGGGAAATTGGGATAAACAGGAGGTTGCATCCTCCAAAAATTGGAGAGACCCCAGGGGAATGCCCCATGGCCTCTCCCTTTATTTGAATAAAGCAAAAAGGACTCCTCTGTGTCCTTTTTGGACATAAACCTCTGGTGTTTGTGGATTAATTTTCCTGACAGTATTAGAATTGTAGTTTTTTAATATGAAAGTTTATGTATAATCTGCGCTTATAGCCTATCTATAGTTCTATCTGAAAAATGCAATTACTATTCTTACTATATTTTTATGTCTAAAACTATGTTTTTGAGCTCTCACTGAAACTTTTTTTTAAGATTTGTTTTCTACACTGGGCTTTTACTTTTTAAGGCACTTAAAAACGTATTCTTACTGACTTAAACTTGTTTACTTACTTATCTAAAACTTAAACTTACATCTCTATTTCATATATGAGTGGCTTAATATACTTTAATTTCTCTAAAAGCTTTAATTCAAACCCTGCATTTTGATCTTTCTCTGAGGAATTCTGTTTTTCAGACTCCAGCAGGCCAGGGCTCACTGTAGCCAATGACTGGAGGGTGAAAATCAGCCTGAAAACTTTCTCCACTCTGAAGAGTTCCTTCAAGGAGCTGGGAATGGCTGAAATGACTGAAGTCCAAGGAAAAAAAAAATAAAATAAAAGGGAGACTTGAAGTGGGCTGGAAATGGCACAGCAGCCCCAGCCAGAGGGAGAACAAAGAGCCCTTTCAGCCACTTTGCAGAGTTGGTCTCTTTGTGTCCCTGCAGCAGAGACGTTTCCAGTGGGATGCCCTGGAGATTAAAGGCAAGGATGCCCTCCCTGGGAGGCAGGAATGGGATGCAATTGTCCCAGAAAGAAGAGTTGTGGTGGCAGGAAAAGCAGGGATGAGGGAACACAACCCACAAAAACGCTGGGGATGGTTTATGGGGCCTGACTTGCAAAATGCCAGCGTGGGGGGTGATTGCTGGAAACCAGCAGTGTTTCTGAGGGAAAAAAGGGAATATCCATGGAGAGAACTCGGCTGGAGGATCTTCCCTCTGCCAGGGGTGTGGGATGAGAGGATGGAAGGTTTCCTGCCACAAACAATTCCTGAATCCAGCAGTAAGAGCTGCAGATTCCCAGAGCCTGGGGGTGACCACGTCCCACCCACACTCCTGGGGAGGTTTTGTGACGGATCCAAAGTGGAAATCAGCAGGAGAAATTGGAATTATTCCCTTTTCTGACACCTTTCACTGCTGGGGGAGGGTGGGAGGTCCCAGCTCCCAATTCCAGGCTCTTTATCCCTGCTCCAGCTCCTGGGCAAGGATACAGGAGGAGGAGGAGAGCTCTGAGAGCTCCTCACTCAAACTTTTCTCCTTCCAAAACCAGTCCCAGATTTATTTCAAGTACAAAGGAATGCAAGGATAGGAGAAGAGGTTTGGATTAGATGGGATCTGGGGAAGGAATTGTTCCCTGGCAGGGTGGGCAGGGGCTGGCATGGAATTGCCAGAGCAGCTGTGGCTGCCCCTGGATCCCTGGCAGTGCCCAAGGCCAGGCTGGACATTGGGGCTGGGAGCACCTGGGACAGTGGGAGGGGTCCCTGGGGTGGCACTGGGTGGGATTTAGGATCCCTCCCAACCCAAACCATTCCTGAATTCTCTTTATTCCCTGGGAACAATACCTTTGCAGCCAAACCTCTCTTTTTCAAAGGCACAAACTGTCATTGTTCTCTGAATCGTTTTCCATTTCGAATTTAATGGAACCTTGCAGGAGCTCTGACAGGAGGCAGCAAATTGGGTGAAGGAATGGACTCCTCTGGAACTCAAACAGAATTTATTGGGAAGGGTTTTTTTGACAACTGGGCCACAGGAGCACCGTGGAGCTGCCAGAAGCATCAAAATAGAGGTGAAGAAAAAGGTGGATGAACCGAGGGGGTTAAGCAGGATCTGGAGAGGGAAAAGCAGGAAAAAAAAACAGAGAAAACCTGGGCTGGAGGGATCTGGGAATGGTTCCAGCAGGACAGGCTGGGTATGGAGCTGGGGTCTGTCCCCACTGATGCCCCAGAATTGGGGTTTTTACCTGAAGGGGCTCTGGGAGAGCTGGAGAGGGACTGAGGACAAGGGATTTGGGACAGGACACAGGGAATGGCTTCCACTGCCTGAGGGCAGGGCTGGATGGGATCTGGGGAAGCTCCCAGCTCCTCTGGGAATCTGTGCCAGTGTTTTACACCCAAATAATTAAAAATCTCTCCTTGCACCCAGTTTGAACCAAACCTCCTTGGGTTTCAAATCATCCCCTTCCTGTATCACAACAGGTGCTCCTTGATCCTGGAAAAGCAGGACAGAGCCTGAGATCCTGGGATTGAGAATGATTTTCTGCCAGTGTTCCCTGCAGCCCCAGATCCTCATTAGGCTCCATTTTCTTGGCTAATTGAGTTCCAGCTTAATGGACAGGACGCTCCTGGACTCCAAGTGCCACATCCCAGCACATTAAGGTTTTCTGCTCAGATAAATCACTGCTCCAAATGTGTTCCCATTATCCTGCAGGAATGGCAGGAGGGCCAGGAGAGCATTCCAACCTCCTTTAATTCAATAAACGAACAGAAAATGAGATTTTCTGGGAGCCATCCCACAGAATGAAGCAGAGACTCCACTCTGTGCCTGAACTCCAGAAAATACCCAGAAAAAGGAGCTTTTTGGGAACCCTGGGATGGTGGAGCAGGACCCCAGCAGAATCTCCTTGAGATGATGGAGCTGGAACCCCCTGGAATGATGAAGCAGGATCCCCTTGGGATGATGGAACAGGATCCCCCGTGGATAATGGAGCAGGAAGCCAGAAGAATCCCCTTGGGATGATGGAGCAGAATTGCCTTGGGGTGAAGCAGCAGGAACCCCTGGAATGATGGAGCAGGAACACAGCAGGATCTCTGGGATCTGTGCAGGAACCCTTCAGAATCCCTTGGAATGATGGAGCAGAAACCCCTGGAATGATGGAACAGGATCCCCTAGGGATGAAGCGGCAGAATCCCTTGGGATAGTGGAGCAAGACCCCAGCAGGTCCCCAGCAGGATCTCTGGGATAACAGCACACGAACCAGTCAGAATCCCTTTGGCTGATGGAGCAGGAGCCCCTGGATTGATGGAGCAGGAACCCCACGAATGATGGAGCAGAAACCTCTGGAATGATGGAGCAGAAACCCCTGTATTGATGGAGCAGGAGCCCCTGGATTGATGGAGCAGAAACCTCTGGAATGATGGAGCAGAAACCCCTGTATTGATGGAGCAGGAGCCCCTGGATTGATGGAGCAGGAGCCCCTGGATTGATGGAGCAGAAACCCCTGGATTGATGGAGCAGAAACCTCTGGAATGATGGAGCAGGAACCCCATGAATGATGGAGCAGGAACCCCATGAATGATGGAGCAGGAGCCCCTGGATTGATGGAGCAGAAACCTCTGGAATGATGGAGCAGGAGCCCAGCTTTAAGGTCCCTTCCAAGCCAAACCATTCCAGGATTCTCTGACTCTAAAATTCCAACCCCCAGCAGCTGGGAGATGTTTTAAGGCAGCAGTGGCACTTCCATGCTTGAGCTCTCAAGATTTTCCCCAGCACCTTTTGGGGCTGGTTTGGAACTCTTAGGGATTTCCAGCCCTGCACCATCCCGGGCTGAGGATTTCCAGTGGAAAAGCACCAGGGACAGTCTCCTGTTGTTTGTTTGAACTTTGTTCTTGTGCTGGGAATGGCCTGGGAACAACAGCCCCTTGTTCAGCTCCCAGCCCCAGCCCCAGCTCCTTTCAATGCTCACTTTGCAGAGAAAAGGGTCACAAAGTCCCCTGCCAACATCCCAACATCCCCTTCCCGGAGCAAAACCCACCCAGCACAAGGAATTATTGACAAGGAAAGGCAGAGGAGGTGAAATCCCAACGTCCCAGCCCTGCAGCTCTCCCAGAGCCACCACAGCTGCCAAGGTTTCCGTTTTCCCTGGGGTCCCAGCTCTGTCTCCAGCCGGTTTTGTCCCCAGAGGGGTGGAAGAGCAGGAAAAGGTCAAGTGCTGGCCGGTGGTGCCCAAGCCCAGCTGGCAGTGCCCATCCCTGGCTGCTCTTCCCGCTCCAGGCTGCTCATCCAGGCAGCTCAAAGCTTCTTAAAGCTTTAACAAAGCTCAGGAATTCCTCTGCCAAGCTCCTGCCCCAAAAATCCCCCACCCAGCAGCATAAAAGGGTTAATTAAACATCAGTGGCCCTGAGGAAACAGATTTAGAGGGGGGGGTTGGAGCTCACTGGGGCAAGAGGATTTGTCCAAGGAGGATTTTTCCAGCCCCACCAGCCAGAAAAGAATTCCGTGTCCTGCCAGGAAGGGTTCCCAATGAGCAGAGAACTGGAGATGTGTGGGATCACTGCACCAGGAGCTGCTCCCTATAGGGATGAACCAGGCTGGAAAGCTACGAAGGATTTTTGCTGTGGCCCAGCACAAATTTGAGCTAAAAATATGGAGGCAAAACATGGCTGTGCCTCCATGTCAGTTCAGCCTGCAGGGAAAACCAACCCGGCAGCACATGCAGGATCACTGCAGGATGTTAGGAACACATCCCCTTCCCCTTCCCCTTCCCAACATCCCCTTCCCCCTCCCAAGAACCCCTTCCCCTTCCCAACATCCCCTTCCTCTCATCCCCTTCCTATTCCACACATCCCATTTCCCACATCCTCTTCCCTACATCCCTTCCCCCACATCCCGTTTTCCTTCCTCACCATCCCATTCCCCTCATCCCATTCCACACTTCCTCTTCCTCTTCCCCACATCCCATTTCCCACATCCCCTCCCTCACTTCCAGGACCTGCCTGTGCCTCTTTCCCATCAGGAAAGAGAGGCCAATGTGTTTTTTTGGGCAGGAACCAGAGGATGGCTGAAAGCAGCCCCTAAAATCCATCACCAGTGAATACCTGGAAGATAATTTAGCCTGGCAGGAGAGCTGCTGGATTTATTCATCCCAAATCTGCCTCCAGACAAGGAATGTTTCATTTTGCTGCCTTTTCTCTGTAGAGGAAGCAGAGATTCCCAAATCCCTCTGCCCCCATCCCATGCCATGCAGAATCCATGGATCTGAGCACCCAAAGTTCCTCTCAGGGTGACCTGAAGCTCTCCTGGTGTTTTTAGGGCTGGAGAAACCCTTGGAGATCCCGGAGATCTCAATGAGGCCCCGTTAAAGAGGAGCAAACTCCCCTGAGCAGCTTTTCCTGGCTGGCAGTGGCTGCTCCTGCCTGAGCCAAAGGCTGGGAAAGGCTGGCAGGGGTTGCTCTGTTCCCTGAGGGAATGGCAGCAGTGGGAATTCGCCTCTGGGCACGATTGCAGTTTGTTGATGGGGTGAAAGCAGAGCTGTTCCTGCAAGGACACCTCGACTACTCCCTGCAAAGCCAAGGGCAGCTCCTGCTGAGCTGGGATTTTATCTGAGCCCAGCAGGGAGTGATGTCCTGTGCTGAAACCGAGAATTCCAGGTACTTTCACCACCTCTATTCCCAAAACAACCTCAAAACCAGTCTTTGTATAAATATTCCATATGTAAGGGGGTTTTTCTTTCATACCAAGATCTCTCTTGAATCAGGGCTGCAAAGGTGTCCAAGAGCCCCAGCGAAATGCAGCTCCAAGGAATGGAATATTTAAACTTCAAGCCAGCCAGGTTTACCACTGGAGCTGGTCAAGGAAGAGCTGGGGGCTCCCTAAACCAAATCCTAAAGATGCTGGGCTCTTTAAAGTCAGGCCTAAACACACAAGGGCTGCTCATCCCAACATCTCCAGTGAGTCCCGGGTTCCTCAGAGGTTCATCCCCACCTCCCACCCCAAAACCACCCCCAGAAGCTCTCCAGTCCTGTGTGGGTACCAATATTCCCTAAATCCCACGTGGTTCCTGCCTCACAACCCCAGAGCCTCCCCCTCGCCGTTCCCGGGGATTTCAGAGCCATTACTGAGGTGCTGCTCTCGAGGCTCCATTGCTGCTACAAAACGTGTGACACACACACAACGTGTGACAGCCTGCTCGTGCTGCTCTCTGAAGTGCTCTGAACAATTAAACTTCAGCCAGACCTGTCAAAACAAACCAGCAGAGCCCCGTGGTGCCTTTGATTTTGTTTGTGGGTGTTCCTCCTCCTTTATTTCGGTGCCTGTTAATCCCAGGCTCTTACAGGGCTCAGGGATTCAGAGGAGCACTGAAAGGAAGATCCCAAGCCTCCAAGAAATAGGATTTAAAGGATGAGCGTCCCTTTGGAGACAGCTTGAGCCAGTGGCAGGGAGTTGGATGGGCAGCAGGGAAGGCTGAAGGGCAACCCTGACCAATCTCACACCCCTCATTCCTGTTCCTCTCCAGAGCTTTTTCTCACTGTAGCTGTTCAAAATAATCCCAGGAAGATCCCAAACCTCCAAAAAACAGGATTTAAAGGATGAGCATCCCTTTAGAGACAGCTCAAGCCGATGGCAGGGAGTTGGATGGGCAGCAGGGAAGGGTGAGGGACAGGAATCCAGCTCAGGAGGGCAGAGACACAGAGAGGACACAGATCAGGGATGGGTTGGAGCATTCGAGAATTATGATGAAGATAGCTGGGGATAAATTCCCCCTGTGAGGATTAGGATGAAGATATTTGGGATTCATCATTTTCGGGCAGCCTGGAGCCCTTCAGAGGCTGAAATTCCAGCAGCTCCTCGCCGCGGCTCCTGGCAGATTTTGGGGTGAAACAGGTGGTTCCAGACATGTAAAAAATTCAGTTGTCAACAGGTGAATTTTCCCAGGCTTGGGGATGCAGGGAGCGATGCTCCGGCTGCACGTGGGAGATGAAGCGAGCTGGGAACGTCAGGCATTAATTAGCATTAATTACCCCCCTCCCCCGCGCGGGCACCTCCAGCAGCAATCAGCCCAAGGGCCACCCCTGCTTTTCTCTGCCTCTAATTCTGTAATTGGAGGGGAGGGAAGAGGGACGGGAAAATCGGAGCTGAAGTAGAAATGGCTGCGCTGATCTGCCGAGCGCTAATTGCAGGTTTGTTCGGAATAAATTCCCCCCCTGTGAGGATCACGATGAAGATGTTTGGGGTAAATTCTCCCCTATGAGAATTAGGATAAATCCTTCCCCAGGACCATGGGGGGGGGCTGGGATTTCCAGAGCAGCTGTGTCTGCCCCTGGATCCCTGGCAGTGCCCAAGTCCAGCTTGGCTGAGCTCCTGCTGCCCCTTCCAATGGAGGTTTTGGGTTTTTTTGGTTTGTGGGTTTTGCTGCTCACCCCAAATCCCCTCAGAATCTCTCCTCTGGGCATCCCTGGCTCACCCTTCTGATTGGTTCAAGAATTAGAATAAAGATATTTGGGATAAATTCCTCCCTGTGAGGGTGGGCAGGGGCTGCCATGGAATTGCCAGAGCAGCTGTGGCTGCCCCTGGATCCCTGGCAGTGCCCAAGGCCAGGCTGGACATTGGGGCTGGGAGCACCTGGAACAGTGGGAGGTGTCCCTGGGGGTGACACTGGGTGGGATTTAAGCTCCTTTCCAACCCAAACCATTCCCTGTGGGCACAGGCCCAGGATGTGAGTGGAAAGGGCAGGACAAGGAGCCAGGAGAGAGAAGGAAAAGCAGGAAAATCCCTTTGTGGGGAAGTTTGAATTCCCAGCCCCTTTGAGGCTCTGTCTCTCCAGCCCAGTCCCTCCCCTCTCCTCCAGTGTCCTCCAGCTGATCCTGGCTGGGGCAAAGCCAAGAAAATGGGAAGTCAGGGAAGGGCAGCAGCCAGGATTTTCCCTACAACTTGTTCCAGTTTGGACACACATCCTGAACCCCCTGAATCCATTAGAATATTTATGCTCTGTCCTTTCTCCCTTCTCCTACCTCATTTTCTCCCCTGCAAAGCCCTGCTGCCATCCCAGCAGCCTGAAAGGGCACAGGGAATTCAGGATTTCCCTGAGCCACCCAGCTGGGCTGGGAATGCTGACAGAGCAGTTAAAGGAAGAAGGGAAAGGAGGATTTGGAGGTGAGGAGTGGGGCTGGGGATTCCTTCCAGAAGAGACAGAGCAGGACCCTTTGGAGCATTTCTCCATCCGTGGCTGGAGGGGGATGGAAAACTCATCCCTGTCCCTTCTCTCTGCCCCATTCCCTGCCAGCATCACCAGGGATGCTCCAGCTGTGCCTGGGAACAAGGGAGAGCAGAATGGGGCTGGAGAGGGCAAATCTTCCCTGGATTTACCCCAAACAGCTCAGCCCTTGGACCCTGCCAGCCCCGGGCTGGGGCACTCCCAGAGCAGGGATCTGTCCCAAATCCCCCTTGGAGAGCAGCAGGGAAGGAGCTGCAGGAGCTGGGGTCCCTTATCCTGGGAATCCCAAAATTTCCCTTCCCTCCCTGCTGAGGGAATTCCTTTCCTGCAGCCCCCAGAGCTCAAACCTGGCCGGGTGCTGCACCCAAAACCCGGCCAGGATGAGCTGAGAGCAATTCCCATCACTGGGATAACTGGGAAGGACCTTTTCCCTTTTCCAGTGATCCCATGTGACCCCATGGATCCTCTCAGATCCTCCTTGGGTTTGTGATGCTCCTCTCACCTCAAATGGGGAAACTGAGGCACAAAGAATCAGGGCCATTAAGGCTGGAAAAATCCCTCAAAAATTGCCATATCCACATTTCTTTTTTTGAAACCTTAACAGAAGGATTCAGCCACAGCCTGTCCAACCTGTCCTTCCTGGGAAGCAGTTCCAAGGAACAATCCATTAAATAAAAGCAAAAAATAAATTTAATAAATAAAATTAATCAATCATTTACAATAATAAATAAAATTAATAAATTAAATAATCCATTAAATAAAATGATCGATTAAATACAATTTTTAAATTATTGAAATAAGCTGAGTACCCCCTCCCCAAGTTTACAACCACAGCAGAGCTTCCCCAGATGTTTTCTGAGCGCGGTGACCTTTCCATGGAGACAGAGATGTTTATTCAGCCCAGTCGCGGTATGACCGAGCCCAGGGGCCCTGGCAGGCGTTTTCCAATTTTCCCGGATTTATGGAGAGCTCGGGCAGAGCTCGGTTTCCCAGCTCAGCCTCCCGTCCCTTGCCCAGGGAATTCCCTCCCCCAGCGGCGCGGGGTCTGGAGCAGCGGAGCTCCAGATTTGAAAGGTCAAAGCATGGAAATGGAAACTCGGCCTGGAAAAAAGAGAATTCCAGGGATGAGCTGTGCTTTACTCCGGGAAAATCCCCGCAGACAGCCCCAGGCAGGGCGTTCACAGCCCGGTCCTTCCCTGACCTCCCGGCTGTCACCTGCCCTTGGATTTGGTGGCTCGGGAAGGGCTGGGGGAGTTCCCGGCTCTCCATCGATCCAATCCCACATTCCCACCCTGCCGGGAACTGCGAGAGCGCGGGGGCTGGGAAGGAGAAAGGGAGAAAAAGGGAGGAAAGGAGGGAGAGAGAAAGAGAGGAGAAAAGGAAGGAAGGGAAAAGAGAAGGAGAAGGAGAGAAAAGGAGGAAAAGAAGGAGGAAAGGAAGGGAAGAGGGGAGAGAAGGAGAAAGGGAGGGAGGAAGGGAGAAAATGAGGGACGGATGGAGAGAGAGGGCAGTGCTTCCCTGAGATCCTGCAGGAGGCAAAGCCAGAGATGCTCCAGGAGGAGGGAATCGCCTCCAGCCAAGCTGGAGCTGCCCCAGAGGGGGACAGGGCCCAAACTGGGCTGTCTGGGCTGGGATGCTCAGAGGTGACCCTGCCCCATGGCAGATGTGACCTGGATGTTCTTGGATCCAGCCTGGCTCTCCAGCAGGATTTGCTCCACCCTGGGGTCCCCAGAGTTGTCCCAGGCACAGCCCCCCTTTTCTGCTTCACATCTCCAAAATTCAGGCTCTTGGAGCCACCAGGGCTCAGCAGCTTCCCCGCGGTCAGACCTGCCAGGGGTGACAACAGCGCCAAGCTGGGTTCAGCTGAGCTGCAGGTCAAGCTCTGGCTCATAGAAGAGGAAAATGAACTAAATCCCTGTTGTGTGGGACAAGGAGTCCCCACGGGGCTCTTTTGGTCCCATTCCCCTCAAATCCTTCAGAAACATTGGGAATTTTGACATGGAATGACAACTCCTGTGCCAGCAGGGCTGATTCCACCCAAGCCACGGTGGATTCATTCCAGGGATGTGAGGGCATTCCAGGGAATTCCAGTGTACATCATTCCAGGATGTACAGTGGGCAATCTGCATCCCACATCCCACAAAAGCAGAACATTCCCTGACAGGTTTCCCTTACAGGATCCACAGGCTCCATTACTGCAGAGGGAAATTTTGGGATGTTCTGTGCAGGGAAGGAGTTGGACTCGATGATCCCTGTGGATCCCTTCCCTCTCAGGATATTCCATGATTTTATGATTGGATTTTTCAGCCATTTCCCACCTCCCATCCACGACCCCAATGGCTCTGCTGACCCAAATTTTGGTGTGTTCTGTGCAAGGAAGGAGTTGGAATCGATGATCCCTGTGGATCCTCTCCAGCTCAGAATATTCCATGAATTTACAACTGGATTTTTAAGCCATTCCCCCCCTCCCATCTCCTCTGTAGCGTTCCCATCCATGATCCCGATGGATCCAATCAAAAGCCCAGGAGCTGGAATCAATGATCCCTGGGGATCCCTCCCACCTCAGGGCATTCCATGATTTTACAATTGGATTTTTAAGCCTTTTCTGACCTCCCATCCACAATCCTGATGGATCCAATTAGGAGCCAATTAGGCCAGCAGGGAAAAGCACACCTGGATTCTGTGGGAATGAAAAGCAGGAGAGCTTGGCTCAAGCTCCTCCAGGAAATTCAACAAATGGAGCTTTGTGGGGATCTCTCCTCGTTCTTTTTTTTTTTTTTCCCTTCCACTTCCTTTTTTTTCCCCTCTCTCTTCTGGCTTCTTGCCATGCAAAGAAAATAAAAATCTGGGGCAAGGGGTGATGAGGAAAGTGAATTTGTGAAGAGAAAACCGAATTTAGGTCGATCAGGGGAGGAAAAAACCCAGCAGGCAAATTAAAAAGGAATGGATTTACTTGGGATTTGAAATGTTCCCTGAAACTCCTGGAAAATGAAATGGGGCAAACCCTGACGGGAAAGGTCTGGTGAGGCTGGAGGGAACAGCAGGGATCTCCTGCAGGTCTGGCCCTGCCAGGGGAGGAGGGTCCGGCTGGGAATGCAGGATTGTCCCAGCGCCAGGAACGGCAGAGCGGCCATCCCAGTCCATCCCAGTCCATCCCAGTGCATCCCAGTACATCCCAGTGCATCCCAGTGCATCCCAGTGCCTCCCAGTCCATCCCAGTGCATCCGAGTGCCTCCCAGTCCATCCCAGTGCATCCCAGTGCATCCCAGTGCCTCCCAGTCCATCCCAGTGCATCCCAGTGCCTCACAGTGCCTCACAGTGCCTTCCAGTACACCCCAGTGCATCCCAGTCCACCCCAGTGCATCCCAGTTTATCCCAGTACATCCCAGTGCCTCCCAGTGCATCCCAGTCCATCCTAGTGCATCCCAGTGCCTTCCAGTGCATCCCAGCACATCCCAGTATATCCCAGTACATCCCAGTAAGTCCCAGTGCATCCCAGTCCATCCCAGTGCCTCCTAGTGCCTCCCAGTACACCCCAGTGGGTCCCAGTGCCTGCTGGCAGACAGCACAACCCTTTCTTTGCGTGCCTCTCTCTTTTCCAGGTGATTTCCAACCCTTGGGAAGCTGATTCCAGTTTGGCCGATGTCCATCCCGCCTTCCCAGCGCTGCCCATTCCAGGCAGGAACCATTTTTCCCATGGATTTTGGGTGCCGCCAAGCCCTGGCAGCCTGAGCTGGGACTGGGAAGGGTTCCTTGATCCCTGGGCCAGCAGGAGTGGGGCAGGAGCCCATCAGTGCTGCTGGGCAGGAAGCTTTTCCATGTGCTCCATCCATCCAGGAGGAGCTGGCAGAGGAGGAACTGCTTCTCCTGGACCTCCAGGATGTCCCCCAGAGCAGCAGGATGCTGTGGGAATGTCCCCAAACATGTCCCAGCTGCTTTCCAAAACATCTGGGCAGTGCTGGAACAACCTCAGAGCTCCAGGCGGGAATACAGAGGGGAAGTTTTGGAATAAGAGCAAAACAAATCCCAAAATATGTCTGGAAAGAGGAAAAGCAGCCCCGGGGACAGCACAGGCAGAGCCAGGGCAGGGCAGGAGAGAAGGAAGAGTCACAGAGGGAATCTTGGAGGATTTTCCATTCAAGTGCTCCGGGAGGGAGGCAATTCCTGAGTCTGCCTCATCTCCTGCCGTGATTAATTCAGGAATAGCAAATTCCCACTCTGGCTCCTCAGCCACGCTCTTCCTTTCACGGCCGCTTTCCATCAGCTCATCCACACTGAAATATCCTGGATCCAGAGCTCCGGGGAGCTCGCTCCTGGAAAAGCCACGCTCCAGCAGAGCTCAGCAGCCACGGTGACAAAGGACAATCATTTGATGCTGGGACAAAAATCCATGGCTGGCTTCACATCCAGGCAGCCAAAACTCCCCACTTTCCTACGGCGTTTTGAACAGTTTCCCAATAAAATGCTGAGGGATGACGTTGGATATTTGAATCCCAAAATCACTGATGGGCCAGTTCATGCTCCAGCGAGTATTGGGCCACCACATCCTGCTCAGACAGGCATGGAAAGGGATTTGTGCGATTCCCAGGAGCCGAGGGGGGTCCTGGTGCCTGGCACAGAGCGGCTCCTTCTTCTGGAGCCGCCAGACTCCGCAGATTCCCCAAAAAAATCCCGGCAAACAAACAAAGGCAGTGCGGGGAGCGGGGTGGCCGAAGCCCGGGATGCCGGCAGGGATGTCGGCAGGTGGAGCTCTTCACCTGGGAGCTGTGCCCGGGATCCGCGGCTGGGAGAAGCTGGGAGATGGAAATCGGGACCGCTCCGGGCTCAGGATCCGGCCGGGCTCCATCCCCGCTGCCACATCCCAGCCTGGATTTGAATCCCAGAATGGCTGAGGTGGGAAAAGCCTCCCAAGATCATCGAGTCCGAGCTGTGCCCGATCCTCAGCAGAGCTCTGAGTGCCAGGAATCCAGGAATTCCCGGGACACCTCCAGGGATGAGGATTCCAAACCCCCCTGGGCAGTTCCAATCCCTGCCCACCCTTTCCATGGGGAAATTCCTGCTGCTGTCCCCCCTGAGCCTGCCCTGGCCCAGCCTGAGGCCGTTCCTTTTATCCTCTCGTTGGTTTTCTGGGGGAAGCCGACCCCAGATCCCACCCAGAGGTGGTGGAGTGGATCCAGAGCTTTCCTGGGAGCAGGAAAATGAGCAGAAAGTGGGTTCAGGTTCTTCCCATCTGCTCCCCATCATCCCTCAGCTCCTTCCCGGAGGCAGTGGCACCCTGCAGATCCCAAAAATGTGGAATCCTGCAGGGACTCAGCTCCAGGAGGAGCAGGATGCTGCCAGCTGGGCATTGGGAGCACCCAGGGGATGGGAAAAACCAACATTCCAAACCCAGCCTAACCAATCCAGAGCTCCTGGAGACTAAACAGGGAGCCTGGGGTGGCCAAAGCTGCGACATTTCCACGGGAAGATCCAAAAATTCCGCTCTCCAAACACCGTGAGGATGGGAAAAACCTACATTCCAAACTGCTCTGGAGCTCCTGGAGAGCAAACAGGGAGCTTGGGATGGCCAAAGCTGCGACATTTCCATGGAAATATCCCAAAATTCCGCTCTCCAAACACACAGGGCCAGTGCTGGTGCTCTGGTGTCCTCAGCTGGTTTTAAGTGACTCCACTGTAGCTCCAAACTGAATTTGGGGTTTCTGAGACAAATCCTCAGCCAGGGCAGCTGGGGCTAAAGCCTGGCAGAAGTTGCCAAAATTCCCAACGCTCTGGTGTTCCTGGCTCACTTTTCCAGCCTTCCTGGCCAGCTGCCACCTCTCATTCCCAGGCATTTCCAGCCATTTCTCAGGTACATTCTGCTGTCACAGGCTGTGAGAGGAGGAATTTGGGGAGAGCAGAGGATCCCACATCACCCCCAAAACGCTCCTGGAGCTGGGCTGGGGCCGTGAGCAGCAGGGCAGGAGGGCTCAGGGAAGATCTGATATTGCCAATATTGGGAATTCCTTAGGAAAGCCTTTGGCACAAAGGCAGGGGGTGAGGGGATGAGAATGGCAGGGACAGGGACAGGGACAGGGTTGGAAGGGACAGGGACAAGGACAGGGATGGAGCAGGGACAGAGACAGGGACAGGACAGGTATGAGGCTGACAGGGACAGTGATGGGGACAGGGCTGGAAGGGACAGGGACATGAACAGGGACATGGCTGAGGCTGGCAGGGATGGGACAGGGGACAGGGATGGGGGCAGGGACACGGCTGAGGCTGGCAGGCTCCTGGCCCATCCCACCTCTGGAATATTCCCAGCTCCTGATGAATTTTTCACCAGGCCTGAAATATTCATGGCTGGAGTTTTTGTTGCTGATCCATCACCCGGGGGATCCAGGATCCTTCCAGGGGACATTTCCTGAGCCTTGGGAAAGGCACAGATGCCACCAAAGCCACTCCCAGCAGGGACGGACACACAGGGACAGCTCCAAAGGTCAGTGTCCCCCCCAGTCCCTGCCAGCATCTGTGGGAGCTCATTCCAGGATTTGGGAAGTGCTGCCACTGACCCAGGTCACCCCACTCAGTGCTCAGAGCTGTTCCTCTGCCCAAACCCTACAGGATTGTTTCAAATTCCAAGGGTTTCAGCATTCCCAGGCTCTGGCAGGTGCTGGAGCAGGACATCCAGAGGGTGGGGAGGTCCTGGGAGAGATTCCCAGAGCAGCTGTGGCTGCCCCTGGATCCCTGGCAGTGCCCAAGGCCAGGCTGGACACTGGGGCTGGGAGCACCTGGGACAGGGGGAGGTGTCCCTGGGGGTGACACTGAATGGGATTTCAGGTCCCTTCCAACTCAAAGCATTCCATAATTCCATGATCCTGAAGGGGGAAGGATCCAGAGAGGGAAGCAGAATCCCACATTCCTTAGGGAATGGCAGAGAGGAGTTCCAGGAGGGGAAGGGGTGGTGAAGGCTCCTCCAGTAAAGTTCCAGCACAATTTTTTAAGGAATATTTGTCCGTAAATCAGCCACTGGCCTGGCCAGGGAATTTTCTGTGTCCCATGTCAGTGCTGGGAATTGTCACCCTCAAACACCCCAGGAAAAGGGAATTTTAACACCAAGTCCTGCTGAGGTATCAGGAGGAATGGCCCCTTCATCCCAAAAAACAACAGGGATGAAGATAAAGGGCTTGGATTCCTGGGAATGGCCCCTTCCAGGGACAGAAGGGCTGTGTCCTACTGCAAGTAGATAAAACTTGCATCAAGCTTTGCTTTTAGGCCTGACTTAAGTGTCCAGACAGGGACGATGCTCTGATCTCCACTTGTGGCGTCCCCAAATTTCCCTCAGAGGGGTTTTGGGCAGGATGGAATCTCTGCTCTCCTGACTGAGGAACATTCCCACTGCACAGGGATTTGGAGCTGGGCAGGGTTTGGTGCCAGCCAAAATCGGGGATGGAAGAGGAGCAGAGGCTCCCCCTGGGCCCTGGAAAGCTCTGGAAGCAAAGCTGGTGCTCCAGGAGGGGAAGGAGCCTCTCGCCCCACCTCGGGACCGAGGTTTCCATCCAGGATTGGTCTTGGAGGAGCCCAGTTCAGCCCAGCTCTGCCTTCCCAGAGCTGCTCTGGGCTCTCCCACATCTGCTCTGCCTGGCAGAGCCACCATTCCCACCCATTCGGAGCCACCCCACACATCCTGAGCTCCCACCCAGCCCAGAGCAGCTGCAATTCCCAAAAATCCCCAATACCGGGGCAGCAGCTGCCCCTTGGAGCAGGAGTGGCTCCCAAGGCTCGCAGCTGGACAATCCTGGGCTGCTCTGCTGCAATCCCAGCCCTGCCAGCCCTGAGCTCATTCCCTCCAAACCCCAAAAGCTCCTTTCCACTTCCCCCCTCTGATAATTCCCCCCTTTTCTCCCTTTCCCAGCCCATTTCTTCTCCTCCCCCTGTTTTTGCCTTTCCCTTCCCCTGGCTGCCTTTGTGTCCCTCAGGAATGAGCTGAGGATGGAAATCCCTGTGTTCCTTTAGCTCAGGATATAAATCCTTCTGTTCCTTTACCTGAGGATGGAAATCCCTGTGTTCCTTTATCTGGGGATGGAAATCCCTGTGTTCCCTGAGCTCAGGATGGAAATCCCTGTGTTCCCTGAGCTCAGTTTATAAATCCCTGTGTTCCCTTTGCCCCAGCACTGTTCCATTGCTGCTCCCGTGCCCGGGCTGTTGGAATTCCAGAGCCAGGGAGCAGTAAATGCGATGTTTCATCTCCCTGGCAGGGCCATCCATCATTCCCAGGCCTCCTTCTGGGCCAACAAAAGCTGCTCCCTGGACAAAAGAAGTCAAGGAATGAATAATCCAACAGAAAATGTGGAATTCAACCCACCCCAAAGCTGGAGCATGCTGCAGGGAGGGAGAATCACCTGGCATTCCTGGAAAATCACTGCTGAGTCCCAGAAAAGTTTTGGCCCTCAGGAGTGGCCTTTCCACGGCATCACCCCTCAGATATCCCAATCCATGAATCTCACTGGTTTGGGAAGCATTTGGGGAGCAGAATTATGGGACTTATGTTTTGGGATCTGCACTTCAGGAGCTGAATTTCGGAACTCAGGGATTACATGAAGGTGATGAATATATTCCCAAAAATTCACATCCCTGAGGAGTTTGAAGAGGCTCTGGAACCCTTCAGAGGTGTCAAAGTTCCCTTAAATTCAAATCCCTGAGGGCTGAGGTGGTTCTGGAGCCCTCCAGGGGCAGAAATATTCCCTTAAATTCTCACCCCTCAGGGACTGAAGGGTTGAGGTGACTCTGGAATCCTCGAGAGGTGAAACATTCCCTAAAATTCACATCCCTGAGGTGTCCAAAGGGTTGAGGTGGCTCTGGAATCTGTCAGAGGTGGAAATATTCCCTAAAATTCACACCTGTGAAATACTGGGGGGTTTGAGGTGGCTCTGGAAGCCTCCAGAGGCGCTTCCCCATCCCAAAATACAGCTCAGAAATCCAGAGGATCCAGCTCTTCCTTCAGCCAGAGGGGCTGGGATAGACCCGGCTTTGTTGAGCCGAGGGGAGGGATGAGCCCTGCCCAGCACGGCGGCTGGAATTTAGATCATCCAGAAATTAAAAGAGACAGAAAACGACTCCTGATCCCCGTTTAACAACACCTGAAGCAATGCAGAGACCCTGGAACCACCCCCCAGCAACCAGGGTGGGAAACCGGCGCCAGAAGAAGATGAATCCAAGGAAACAACTTTTCCTGGATTTTTTTTTGCCTGCTCTGAAGAAGAAGTGTGTGGAAGGCAGCGCACAATCAGTCTGGATTAGCAGACGAGTGATTAAACCCGGCCCAAGAACAAAGGCAGATGATGAGGAGCGAGACTGGATTTAGGTCACGCTCAAAGGCCGGGAATAAATCCCGCCCTCAGCCCAGCTAAGGCGGGTCCTGATTGAGGAAGGGAAAGGGAAAAGAAAAAATATCTTGGGATGAGTTTGGGAGGATTTCCCAAAGAGCTTTAACCATTCCCTGCCCAAAACTCTGCAAAGGTTTTTCCAGGAGTTGGGATGAGGGATGTGGGATGCACAGAGCAGATCAAAAGGGTTTTCCCACTAAATCCTGGAGCAGGTGAGGCCGTGGTCGTGTCCTGCTGCAATATTCCAGACCCTCTCCTGGGATGTTCAGAGGTGGAAATATTCCCTTAAATTCTCACCCCTGATGGAGTGGGGGTGTTGAGGGCTCTGGAGTCCTTCAGAGGTGAAAATATTCCCTAAAATTCCCATCCCTGAGATACTGGAAAGATCTGAGGTTTTAATTCCAGCTCAGCCTTGCTCCCCTTTGGAAAGCTCATCCTAAATCCCAAGGCAGGGCTTTCCCTCTGAATTCCAGGCAGCCTGGCTGGGTCTGGGAAGAGGCAGGATCCTGCTTTTCTCCAGAAAACAGACGGATTTTCCAGGTTTGGATTTTCCAGAGGGCCCAAAGCACTTCCCTCTCCAAAGCACACCAGGCAGGAGGGATGGGAGTCAGGAAATCCTGGAGCTGCTCTGAGCCCCAGAGCCTGAGAGATTCCCCTGGCCATGGATTTCCTTTTATCATTCCCATAAATCCATCCCCAGTGCCCTTTCCTGTTCCTTTCCTCTCCAATCCCTCAATTCTGGTGCCAAATGACCACGGAATGTCCTGTGCCATCCCTGGCCCAGCTGCCTGGGAAAAGGATCCCATTCCTGGCATGGAATTGGGTTGGGTGACATTTGAGAACACTTGGGACTGGAAAACCTCCAGATATTCCCATAAATCTGCCAAGAGGATTAACCCAAAACTGATGGGGATGAGGAAGGATTCCAGGAAGGAAGGAAGGAAGGAAGGAAGGAAGGAAGGAAGGAGTTTTAACCCATCCCATTCCCTGATTCTGGGATAACATTCCCAGCCAAATCTCCTTCCTGAGCTTGCTCTGAGGTCAGAGGGTTTTTTGCTGTTTCTCTCCCTGTATTTGACTTGGCAGCTCTCAAAATTCCCATCAATGACTTTGAAACATCCTGAAAATAACTGAGAAAATGCCAGTTAGAGAAAACTCTGAAAATCCAACTTCTCATCTTGTTCTGAGGAAATCCTGGGGATGAACCGCAGGGTGAGGATGGAAAATCCTGAATCCCACGGAGGGAAAACTGCAGGGATGTTTTGAGGCTGTCCTCTGGTAAAAATAGAGCAGGGAAACAACATCCTAAATAAAAGATGAGAGCAGGCAGGGAGCAGCCAGGTGAGCCAGGGGAGGAGCTTATCCCAGCAGCCATTCCAGCACAAAATGAGGGACATGTGAAACCCAGGATCATCCACAGGACACCGTGCTGTCCATGGAGATGAGCCCCGGAGCTCCAGCGGGGTGAATTCCCAGCGATGCTGATGCGGAGAAGCAGCAGGAGGTGTTTGAGCTCGGGGCAGTGACAAAGCAGCGCTGACAGCCCGGCTCTCGCTGCCTTCACGCTCCCTGGGCACACATCCCACGGGATTTCCCTCGGGATGGGCCCTGCTTTGGATCGGCAGGGATCCGGGAACTGGAGGAGGCTGCTCCGAGGGAACATCATCCTCATCTTCCTCACGCCTGGAACACGCTGGACCTGCACCAGCCACTTTTTCTCAATCCTGAATTCCAGCCCAGCGAATTCCAGGGGTGAATCGCAGCTTTCAGAGCCAAAAGATTTGGGACAGGCGTGTGACTGGCTTGGAGGAGCTTCACGGAAATCTTCCCTTCATAAGGATCTTCCCTCACAGAAATCTTCCCTCACAGAAATCTTCCCTTCACAAGGATTTCACAGGAATCTTCCCTTCGTGGAAATTTTCCTTTCATGGAAATCTTCCCTCACAGAAATCTTCCCTTCGTAAGGATCTTCACAGAAATCTTCCCTTCATGGAAGTCTTCCCTTCATATAAATCTTCCTTTCATATAAATGTTCCTTTCATGGAAATCTTCCCTCACAGAAATCTTCCCTTCACAAGGATCTTGCTTGCATGGAAATCTTTACTTCACAGAAATCTCCCTTTCATGGAAATCTTCACTTCATGGAATTCTTCACAGAAATCTTCCCTCCATGGAAATCTACCATTCATGGAATTCTTCACAGGAATCTTCTCTTCACAGAAATTTTCCCTCCATGGAAATTTCCCTTCACAAGGATCTTCCCTTCATGGAAATCTTCCCTTCACAGAATTCTTCCCCATCAAGGAGCCTGAGCTGATAATTCGATGCTGAATCCCTGTGGGGTGAACTGGCCACATTTCCCTGTCCCCTTCCCACCTCCCCAGAAATCCCAGTGGGAAAAGCCTGGAGGGTGCTGGGCAGCACTGGGGAATAACTGGAATAACTCTGAGCTCCAGGGAGAGCTGGAGAGGGACTGGGGACAAGGCATGGAGGGACAGCACACAGGGAATGGCTTCCAGTGCCAGAGGGCAGGGCTGGATGGGATCTGGGGAAGGAATTGTTCCCTGGCAGGGTGGGCAGGGGCTGCCATGGAATTGCCAGAGCAGCTGTGGCTGCCCCTGGATCCCTGGCAGTGCCCAAGGCCAGGCTGGACATTGGGGCTGGGAGCACCTGGGACAGTGGGAGGGGTCCCTGGGGACTGGATGGGATTTCAGGTCCTTTCCCACCCAAACCATTCCAAGACTTAATGTAATAAACCATGGTGGGTACAAGATATGCATTTAATGATTTCCATAAAAGAATAAATTCTTTTGTTTGGGAATCAGCAATCAGATGGAAGTGACAGCTCCTTCCTTCAGAACTGCACATGTTCCTCACCTCCTGCAGGCAGCCACGGGCTGGGAGCTCCTGCTCCACACAATTCCTGATCCAGTGACATTTGTACAGGCCAGGGATGTCACTGGGAGCTGTGGGAGAGCCTGGCCCTAGGCCGGGCTGGCACAGGCTGTGTCCCACCAGGGCTGGGAGTGTTCCAGGTCATGGAATCAGGGATGGTTTGGGTGGGAAGGGATCTTAAGTCCCATCCAGTGCCACCCCTGCCCTGGTAGGGACCCCTCCCACTGTCCCAGGTGCTCCCAGCCCCAATGTCCAGCCTGGCCTTGGGCACTGCCAGGGATCCAGGGGCAGCCACAGCTGCTCTGGCAATTCCATGGCAGCCCCTGCCCACACCTGCCAGGGAACAATTCCTTCCCCAGATCCCATCTAAACCTCCTCTCTCTCAGTTTGGTTCCATTCCCCCCTCTCCTGTCCCTTCATGCTCCCCTGAAGACCCTGGAGAGCCTCTGGAATTCCAGAGGTCACAGCCACACTGACCCCTCACCTTCAGCCAATGGTGCCACCAGCAGTGAGAGCATTTTATTGGCAACTCCAGACCTTTATTGGGAACTACAAACCTTCATTGGGAAGTCCAAATTTTTATTGGGAACTCCAAATAGGTCCCTCCCCAGCCTCACATTCCCTGCTCTGGCTCCCCAGGGGTGGCTGTTCTTCCCTGGATCCTGGAATGGAGCAGGATGAGCTCAGCCAGCCCCTGCCAACCCCATCCTCCCTGAAACCGAGCAGGATGAACCCCCTGGATGTCACTTTTTGGGGGATTTGCTCCTGGAAAATGTTCCTAAAAGCAAAATCCGACCCACGGAGCTGCAGGGAAAGGGAAAACGAAAACAGCTCCCCAGAGTTGTGCTGGGAAGCAGGAGATTCCCGAAATGGAATCCATAAATGGAATTCCATAAATCCTCTGATGGACAGCCCTGGATAAGTGGGGGTTCCCTCACTTTTCCAGGGGGGATTTCAGCCTGTCCAAACCCACAGAAACACAGCCCACGCTGCCTCTTAAATCCTGGAATTAGAGGAATAACTCCTTTTCCAGACAGATCCTATCAAAAAATATGGTGAAAAGAGAGGGAAAAAAGACAAATATCCCTCAGGAAAAAGGTGATTTTTCCACCACACACGGCAGAAGGGCCCCGACAGGGATCGGGCAGCAATGGAAACATCACCTTTGGACAGGATTCTTTTATCTGCTGTCAAATTAAATCCGTGGCACATTTAATCAGGGAAGGCAGAGCCAGATCTGGTGTCTCCAGGGAAGTTTTATGGGAAGCAGGAAAATGGATTTGAGGCTGCAGGGTGGGAGGGCACTAAAAAGGAGTTTCCCCCACGGAAAAATATTGGGATTGTGCAAAGATGAATTGGGCCAGCTTTTAAATTTATTTCTTTTCCAAGCAGAGAGAAACAAATGCTGTTCATTGATGGTTCTACCCCAAAACAAGACACAAAATTCCTGATGTGCTTCAAGCAGGAGGGAAAAAAAATCGGGATGAGGGAGAATATCCTGCCAGATGGAGTCTGGGAGGAAGTTTGGAATATTGGGGTGCATCCCTGAGGGAGAAGGATTTTTTTCCTTGCTCCTTCCAGCAGCACCCACTGGGAGGGCTCTGGTGGGAAAACAGAGAGCAGACCCCCAGTCCCACCTCTGGAAAATGCTTTGGATTCAGGGAATTCTTCCACAGAAACAAATATCCCAGTGTTAGAGTAGCCAAGGAATGCTGAGGAGCTGTGGCAGAGTGGGAAAGAAATAAAATGAAGCAGGGGCCAAAAAAAATCTGACCAGAAGGGAAAGCACAGAGAAAAATGCTTTGCTGTCTGCAAATCCAGGCAGCCTCTGGGAGAGAAGCAGTGGAATTTATCTTTATTTTGGAGATAAAGATGAGGCTAAAATTCCTGTTGAACACGATCCAAAAAGGCAGATAATGCCCAGATTACGTCTCCAAAGTTTTATCACATTAAGCTGCAGCAGAAAGGGAAGGGGGAGCTCCTGGGAGGGAGATTTGGGTTCCAGAGAGGCAGGTTTGGGTTCAGGGGATGGAGATTTGGCTTCCAGGGAGGCGGATTTGGCTTCCAGGGAGGCAGATTTGGCTTCCAGAGAGGCAGATTTGGCTTCCAGGGCTGCCCAGAGCTGCACTGCTATCTCTGGCATGTCTAATGTGAAGATTGACCGAGGCTTTCTCAGTGAGGAGTTTAAGGAATTCAACATCTGGAAAAAACCTCTGGAGTAATTGAAGCTGGCTGCAAGCAAAGGCAGCAGAAGGTCAGGGGGTTGAACGTGGCCAAAAAGTGATGGGGGGAGCTGGAAAGGGGCCGGGTTTGTGCAGCAGCAGAGGATTTCCTGCCGGTATTCCCTGGTTTTATTCCCTGTTTTTATTCCCAGTGTGTATTCCCTACCTGTATTCCCGCATTTCAACCTGCTCTAAACCACAGCTGGGTGTGTGGGGCATGCACAGCCCACAGCAATCCGAGACTCCAAGGTTCTCCTCTCCTCCTGACATCCATGAGACCCTCCAGGATCCATGAGAGAGGAAGGAAGAGGAAGGATCCTGTCCCACACTGGCAGCGAGGTGATGGATCATTCACAGAGATGGATTCTGGTGGATTCTCCTGGAAGAAAATCTGAATCTCGGCTTCCTCCTCTCTTTGTCCAGCCCAGGAGCAGTTAAGGGAACACTTAACTCGCCCTGCTTTGGGGGATTCCACACCCAGCCCCAGTTCAATATCCTTTTAAACGCTGGCTAATGGCTTTGGTGTCTCTCAGAGCCTGGCATCACAGAAACCATTGGAGAAAAACATTTTTGAAGGTTTCCCCTGCTTTTTGTGGAGCCGGGATGTGAGACTGCCCAGCAGGGCTCTCTGGTGACCTGCTGGTGACAGGGACACCCCGTGGCAGAGGAGGGGACACAACCAGTTAGGAATGAGATTAAATCACCCAGGGCCTGTGCAGCCAGGAGTGATCCCAGCTGCAGGCCCAGCTGTGCATCCAAGCCCACATCTGGAAGAGCTCTGCACCGAGGAAGAGGTCCAGCAGCTCTGGCACCATGGGACATCCAAAGCCACAGAAGGGCAGATTTAATCCAGACTTGACATAGATTTATTCCAGATTTACTTCACATCAGATTTAATCCAGACTTCACATGAGATTTAATCCAGACTTCACATCAAACCAACCTCAGCTCGGCCCATGCAGAAGCCAAATCACAATGCAGTGATTGGGATCATCCTTTGGGCTCGGAGCAGCACACAGCTTCCTGGTGCAGGAATGTTCAGAGATGCCAAACCCCTCAGCTCAGCCTCCTCAGATCCTCCCCGGGCCAAACCTGGAGCTGCTTCACCTCCCAGACCTCCCAGTTCATTCCCAGCAGCCCTGGGATCCCCCAGGCTTGGTTTTACAAACTGAACCCCAGAGGGTCAGGGGGTGGCCTGAGCCCGTGGGATTTTCACCCCACCAAAGCCCAGCTGCTCTTCCTGAGCTCTTCCTGCAGCTTTCAGCACAGAATGCCTCAATCCAAGGAGGAAACCCTTGGAAAAATGGGAGCTGGTGGAAACAGAGGATTCCCCAGGCAGGTTTGGGTGTTCCAAAGGGGGACAGCACCTCCACCCACCCCATAAAATCTCCGTTCCCATGGATTTCTTTGTGATCAGCCTCTGGCACTCAGGAGCCACATCTGAGCATTAAAATCCCGATTTGTTCCAAACGCAGCAGCCACGGGAATGCCTACATCCCAGTTCCACAGCACCCCGGGATGCTCTGACAGCGAGCCAAGCGCTGCTCCCAATTACAGGAGCGCGGATTCCCAGCGGAGCCCTTCCGGGAGCAGACGCTGGGAGCTGCTGGGATCACATCCCAGGGATTTGCATGAGGAAGAAGCTGTCAGTGGGAGCAGGGATGGGTCTGGCAGGAGTTTTTCATCCGCTTGGCGCTGCTGAAGCCATCAGGTGGCATCGCCCGGGCTCTGCTGGCAGAGATTTGGCAAACCGAGCCCGTTCCCTTTTCCAACATGGCAAAACGCCCTTTCAGAGCGGCAGAAATCCGGGAATGGGAATGGGAGCTGGCTGTGCTGTTCCTGCCACCATCCCACTGCCCGGCTGGGATGAATCCCTTCCTGTGTGCATCGCCAAAGCGCTGAGCTCCAGCTGGGAGCGCCGGCATCAAAGGCAGAACAGCGCGGGCTGCGCTTGAAAGGCAAAATCCCTGGGAAAACACCGACCCCCGTTCCCGGGAACACCCCGACCCCCATCCAGCGGCAGCGCTGCCGCTTCAACAGGAGCCACCACCGCCCTTGCGTGACTCCCGTTCCACGT
>NC_142266.1:2114359-2138997 GCF_052056855.1 Sturnus vulgaris
AGCTTTAGGTCAGAAATGATGGGGAAAAGTGTGGATTAATGGTGGGAAAAGAGAGTCAAAAGGGTTTGGCTCTGTGCTGGTGTTTTATGGTCATGGGTTCTGTTTGTCTCCTCCCTCAGAAAAAAAGGAGCCCCAGATCAAGAATGAAGGCAAAAAGTGTGGATTAATGATGGTAAAAGTGGGAAAAGAGAGTAAAAAAGGGTTTGGTGTTGTGTTGGTGTTTTAATGGATCCTGGGCTCTGTTTGTCCCCCTCCCAAGAGAAAAAAACAGAGCCTTAAATCAGGAATGAAGGGCAAAAGGTGTGAATTAGTGATGGAAAAAGAGTCTTAGAGGGAAAAGAGTGACACAGAGCTCGGTGCTGTGTTGGTGTTTTAATAGATCCTGGGATCTGTTTGTCCCCTGCCTCCAAAAAAAAAAAAAAGTGAAGCCCCAAGTCAAGAATGAAGGGCAAAAAGTGTGGATTAATGGTGGAAAAAGTCTTAGAGGGAAAAGAGTCCCACAGGGTTTGGTGTTGTGGTGGTGTTTTAATTGATCCTGGGCTCTGTTTGTCCCCCTCCCAACAAAAAAAACCCAGAGCCTGAAATCAGGAATAAAGAGCAAAAAGTGTGGATTAGTGATGGAAAAAGAGAAGGGGATAAAGAGAGTCACAGAGGTCTCAGTGCTGTGTTGGTGTTTTAATGGATCCTGGGCTTTGTTTGTTTGTCCCCTCTCTCCAAAAACAAAAACAAACAAAAACCCAAACAAACAAGCAACCCCCCCCCCCCCCCAAACAACCAAACCAAACCAAACCTAAAAAACAAAAAAACCCAAACAAACAAAAAACCCCAAAACCAACCAAACAAAAAACCCCAAAGCCCCAGATCAAGAATGCAGGGCAAAAAGTGTGGAGTAATGATGGAAAAAGAGAAGGGGAAGGGAGAGTCCCACAGGGCTCAGGGCTGTGCTGGAAGCCCTGGGAAGAGGCTGGGTGGAGGTGCTGGGTTTGGTGTCCCCAGCACAGCCCAGCTCAGCTCCCTGCCAGGGGCAGGAGACACAGCAGGGGTGAAGGTTCTGCCCTCGGCAGCCTCTGAGCCCCAGCTAAAGCTGGAACCTGCCAGGCAGGAATGGGACAGGAATGGGGCAGGAATGGGACAGGAATGGGGCAGGAATGGGACAGGAATGGGGCAGGAATGGGGCAGGAATGGGGCAGGAACGGGACAGGAATGGGACAGAGCTGGGGCAGGAATGGGACAGAGCTGGGACAGGAATGGGGCAGGAACGGGACAGGAATGGGGCAGGAATGGGGCAGGAATGGGACAGGAATGGGGCAGGAATGGGACAGGAATGGGGCAGGAATAGGACAGGAATGGGGCAGGAATGGGACAGGAATGGGGCAGGAATGGGACAGCAGTGCCATCCCCAAGCCTGGGCTGAGCCCCCATCGTGGGCAGCAGGAAAAGGGCGATTCTGGCCCTCAGGTGATTCCTGCTCAGGTGATTCCCCTCCTGCAGAGCTGCTCCAGCCCTGGGAATTCCAACACCAGCAGCACCTGGAGCTGCTGGAGAGAGCCCAGAGGAATGCAGGGAGCTGCTGCAGGGCTGGAGCCCCTCTGGAGCCAGGCTGGGAGAGCTGGGGGTGCTCCCCTGGAGAGGAGAAGGCTCCAGGGAGAGCTCAGAGCCCCTGGCAGGGCCTGAAGGGGCTCCAGGAGAGCTGGAGAGGGACTGGGGACAAGGCATGGAGGGACAGCACACAGGGAATGGCTTCCAGTGCCAGAGGGCAGGGCTGGATGGGATCTGGGGAAGGAATTGTTCCCTGGCAGGGTGGGCAGGGGCTGCCATGGAATTGCCAGAGCAGCTGTGGCTGCCCCTGGATCCCTGGCAGTGCCCAAGGCCAGGCTGGACATTGGGGCTGGGAGCACCTGGGACAGCGGGAGGTGTCCCTGGGGGTGGCACTGGGTGGGATTTTGGGTCCCTTCCCGTCTGTGTCTCAGCTGCTCCACAATTCCATGATCACCAGCCTGAATCCCACTCCCACTATCAATTACATTGACTCTGTGCATTAGGGATTGTCTGGATCCCCAGAAACCACCGGGTTTTGCTCAGAGGGGCTTCCAGGCCAAGCCCTTGCCCTGTGCTGGCTCAGCAGAGCTCGTGGGAAGCTCCCCCTGCCAGGCCCGAGCTCAGCTCAGCTCAGCTCAGCTCAGCTCAGCTCCCTCTCCCAGGCACAAATGAACTCAGAAACCACCCGGGAACCAAACCCAGCCCTGCTCAGCTCATCTGCCCTCAGAGCTGGGAGCCCTTCCTGAAATCATCCATCCTGGAATGAGGGAGCCCTTCCTGAAATCATCCATCCTGGATGAGGGAGCCTTTCCTGAAATCATCCATCCTGGATGAGGGAGCCTTTCCTGAAATCATCCATCCTGGATGAGGGAGCCTTTCCTGAAATCATCCATCCTGGATGAGGGAGCCCTTCCTGCAGGGATCCCTCCCGGGCTGGAGGAGCTCTGCTCTGCCTTTCCTGCAGGGATCCACTCTGGGATGTGGGAGCCCTGCTCTGCCTTCCCCAAAGGATCCATCCCAGGAGCAGGAGCCTTTCCCCAGGGATCCATCCCGGGATGCAGGAGCCCTGCTCTGCCTCCCTGGGGCTGCTCCCTAAGGGAGCTCTGGAGCTCTGCAGAGCCGAGCTATTTCTGGAGCTGGAATGTGTGCTCGTCCCGCCTGGCTCCCCAAATGTTTTCCAAGCCGTGCAGGAGGTAAAGCAGAGCAGGGCTGTGCCGGAGCCAGCTGCTCCCTGCACGTGCAGCCCCGGCACCACAGGGATGTGCTGGCACCAGCAGGGACAGGGGACAGGGACAGGGGACAGGGGACAGCCCGTGCCCTCCCGGATTTGGGGCAGAAAAGCTCGGATTTGGGGCAGGGTTGGCTGCAGGAGAGGCAGGAGTGGGCAGAGGGATCAGCCCAGCTGCTGCAGCCCTGGCTCCAGCTCCCCTGCGGGAGGAGGGTCAGGAAAACCAGTTTGGATGGAGCTCTGGGCACACTGGTCCAGAGCCCCCTGTGCCTGTCACCTCCCAGGAGGGACAGGGGACACAGCTCTGCCTCTCCCTGCTGCCACAGGGGAGTGCAAACATCTGTAGGTCTGGCTGATCCACAGAAATCTCACTCAGGTTACAATGCCCAGCCTGTGGTTCTGCTGTTTGTTTTCCTTTCCTTTCCTTTCCTTTCCTTTCCTTTCCTTTCCTTTCCTTTCCTTTCCTTTCCTTTCCTTTCCTTTCCTTTCCTTTCCTTTCCTTTCCTTTCCTTTCCTTTCCTTTCCTCCTGTGGCAGCAAGGGGACCCTGGGTGACTCCAGCCACCTCTGTCCCTCTCCCATCTCTTCTCCCCCCTGCTGGCATCATTCACATTTAGGAAATGCTGAGGCCCTGGCACAGATTGCCAGAGCAGCTGTGGCTGCCCCTGGATCCCTGGAAGTTTCCCAGGCCAAGGTGGAGAACTCTGGGATAGAGGTTGGAAGAGTTCCTGGGTGGCCTAAGAGTGTTGGTTCCATTAAATCCTCCCAGTCTGACCTGTCTGGAGTCATTTCCTGCTGTGTAATGAGGAATATTAATTGAAAGAGACAGCAAGAGTAACCCTGGCTGGGTGTGGATGAAGTCCTGCAATGGCTCCTCCTGCTCCTCTTGCATTCCTGGTCCCAGTCAGGCACTGAGGATGCTCCAGGCCACCACAGGGATGCCACCTCTGTCATCCCTGCAGTGTCCCCACGCCTGGGGCCACTGTCCTGGGGGCTGGAGACACCTTCGGTGATTGTGCCCTGGGGCAGCTTCCTCATCCTGCCCTTTTCCCTGCATCCAGGACATGTTCTGGCTCATCCTGGCAGTGTCCCAGGCCAGGCTGGACAGGGCTGGGAGCAGCCTGGGACAGTGGGAGGTGTCCCTGCCTTGGCAGGGGGGACACTGGGTGGGATTTAAGGTCCCTTCCCACCCATTCTGAGATTCTGGGATTCTGTGAACTCTGTTAAGCCAGCCCCAGCCTTTTGAACATTGTATTTTCATGAGTACTTTCCCATAACCTTCCCCATTTACTTTTCTATTAAGTTTAGCCCCACTGAGGCTGGAAGGGGATGAACCATCCTTGACTGTGCCCAGAGCAGAGCTCAGCTCTATTTCCCAGCTCTGAATTACTCAGGCTGGGGTTGAATTTGCACTCCGGGTCTGATTTTAGGAGAAGCACAAACCCCATCACCAGCCAGGCTCCTGTGCCTCGTCTTTGTGTCTCTCATTCCACATGCAAAGAAAACTCAGCAGCTCTGTTCCTCCTAAATGATTTGGTTGCTAGTGAGGAGAGGAGAGCACAGGGAAAAATAGCTAAAAGATAAAGATAAAGCCAAAATAGTGACAGAAGGGTTGAGATAAGGAGAGGAAGGGTGAGCAGGGAAAATCCCTGAAGTGTGGATGGGAACAAGGAATAAAATCCCTGATTTGGGAATAAAGAGTAAAATCCCTGATTTGGGGAGGCTGGGAGTGTCTCTGTGATACAGTGACACCCATTCCAAGCTGCTTCATCTCACCAATGTCTCTTCTTTCCCACCCCAGGCATCCTTTTCCTATGAACACCTGAGTCTCCTCCACCTCTCAGAGGATGCACCTGTAGCAGCTTTCCCACAGGTAAGAGCTCAGCCGTGGTCCCTGTGCCTGTTCCAAGGATTTTGGGGTGTGGGGATCACAGACCCAGTGCCCTTAGGGCACCCTTTGGGGATGTGGGGATCACAGACCCCATGTTCTCAGGGATTTTGGGGTGTGGGGATCACAGACCCAGTGCCCTCAGGGATTTGGGATCAAGCCCAGGCCTGGTTCTGTGATGGGTTCTTTGCTTTCTGTGGGGTTCCTGTGGGTTTTGTGCCCCTCTGAGGTGACAGAGCCCCAGGGGGCTGCAATTCCTAGAGCAGGCATTGGTGACTGAGCACTGAAAGATGTTTTCAGGGCTAAGGACTGGTCCAGACTTGGTTTTTCCCTTTGTTTCTGACAGAGGGCTCTGGTTTGGTTTGTAGGTGATCCCACACAGTGATTTTCTGGTTTGCAGGGTGAGGGTGGAGCTGGCAACTCCTGCTGCTGTGATTTTCCTCCTGGCTCTTTATCCAGCAGCTGAAAGTGTAAAATATTGAGAGACAGAAGCTGCTGCTGGGTCTCTCCCCTTGAACATGACCAGCAGTTCCCAAATCCCACCTGCCCTGCAGCTCTGCCTTTTCCCCTGGCCAAATTCAGCAAGTCTCTTGGTGTGCTGGTGAAGCTTTGCCTTCCCAGGGGATGCTGCCTGCCCAGCTTTGGGGGAAGTTTGTGGGGATGAAATGCTGTTCATGGAGCTCCTGGTGCTGCTGGCCATGGACATGATCTGCCCCGGGACGTTTTAGGGACTCGGTTCTGGGTGTGGCGCCGGTGTTGGGTGGATTTTAAGGGCTGGGAATGACTTGGCTGATGTGAGGCAGCTGAGCACGGGCCTAGAGTGGAAAATGGGATTGTTGGTTCATCCTTTGGAGTTTTATCCTTAGGGACACACATCCCTTGGCTGCTCCCAGGCTCTGGGGGATTTATTTTCCCAGGTAAAATGTGGTGGCACAGGATGGAAAACTCTGGGGCTGGGTCAGGCTGGGGGAGATGCTGCCCTTGCTGAAGGCTCAGCTTTTCTTAGGCAGGACTTGAGGGTGCTGGGGCAGTCCCGGGGAGGCTCTGGCTGGGCACTGACTGCAGGGGACAGGTTGTGCTCCCCGGGAGCAGCAGGGTCAGCTCGGAGCCGCCTCCATCCATGGCTAAAGCTGAGGATCCCCCGACCTTTCCCTTCCCGAGTGCTCCTTGCAATGTCCCTTCAGCCGGGCCTGGCTCCTGCCCTCCGTTCCCGGCGGCTCCGGGACAATAAATCCAATAAATTCATCTGCTGTGTCGTCTGGCCGCCCCACAGCCCCTCCCTCGCCGTCCTTTTTGGCAATCTGTCATTCCCAATTTTGGTGCGGGGCCAGGAGCTGAGTAAAAACTCCTCGGGCAGCTGGAGCGCGACACAATGGGGTTGAAATGGGGCTGAAATTGGCTCCAGCGTGTTTGTAAACAACTGCACGGGCCGGGCAGACAGAGCTGATGGTCAGAATTCATCACCCCGAGCGGGGATGCTGGGCAGGGAAAAGGGGAAAAGCCCCTGTGCTGTGTCCCGGGTGTCACCGGGGCCACCGAGCAGCCGGGCTGGCTCGTCCCGGAGCGGGGCACGGCCGGGATGAGCGGGGAGGGGCCCGGGATGCTCCGGGGATGCCCCGGGGTGCTCGGGGATGCTCCAGGGATGCTCCAGGGATGCCCCGGGGTGCTCGGGGATGCTCCGGGGATGCCCCGGGGTGCTCGGGGATGCTCCAGGGATGCTCCAGGGATGCCCCGGGGTGCTCGGGGATGCTCCGGGGATGCCCCGGGGTGCTCGGGGATGCCCCGGGGTGCTCGGGGATGCCCCGGGGATGCTCCGGTGCGGTGTCAGCTCGGCTCGGGAATCAGCTGACAGCGAAGGAAGGTCAGGGCAGGGAATGAAAGCCTCTGGTCTGTCAAAATAACCTCGTTCCTCCTGAATTCACACAGCTTGTTCCTGGTGGGGAGGAAAAAACCCAAACAAAACAACCTACCAAAAATAGTTTAATGATTTCTTTGCTACAGGGAATAATAATAAAAAAGCTTTACTGAGAAGGGAACAACAGGGAGGAGGCAAAAAGCTGTAGCTGGAGTACATGGATTGATTGGATGACCCCAGGTCATCAATTTTGGTGAAAAACCTGAATTTCCAGGGATCAGCTCCCACTCTGCTGCTGAGGGCTGTGAGGAGAGTGGGGCTGACATCAGGAGATCGCTGATTATAGAGCAGGAGTTCTGCTGGTGGGGAAATCCGGGCGGGGAGAACTCAGGGGGCTGTGCAGGGAAAGCCTTGGGTGTGAGCTGAGCCAGCCCTGGCACCGGGACATCCCTGGAATGGCATCTAATTAATGAATTCAAGACGTGCTGGGATTAGAGTTTATTAAATTTTGGAAAGAGAGTAGAGGAGATGAAATGTCAGCAAAGGCTGGGAAGGGGAAGGAGGGGCTGTGCCAGCCCCGGTGCCCTTTGCTGGTGGGTGCTGAGGGGTGCTCAGGTTATCCACAGATAACTGCAGGTGATGGATTAGAGAATCCCAGAACAGAATCACAGAATATCCTGAGTGGGAAGGGACCCACGGGGATCATGGATTCCATCTCTGTCCCTGCCCAGACCCCCCAGCAATCCCCCCTGTCCATCCCTCGGGGCCGTGCCCATTCCCTGGGGAGCCTGGGCAGTGCCCAGCACCCTCTGGCTGAGGGAAGAACCTTTCCCTCATCTCCAGCCTGAGCCTGCCCTGGCCCAGCTCCAGCCCTTCCCTGGCTGCTGTCCCTGTCCCAGGGAGCAGAGATCGGAGCTGCCCCTCGGGAGGAGCTGCAGATCCCTGAGCTCTGCCCTCAGTGTGCTCTGCTCCAGCTGCACACACCCCCCACACCTGGTTTCACTCCATCCAGGAGGTTCTGCTTTCCTTATCCAGCTGCTCTGGGATTTACTGACCCCTCCCTCCCTCCTGCAAGCCAGATACCTCTGGCCATGAATTCCCTGATCCCATTTGAAGTGAAAATAAAGTTTCTTTTCATTCCCCCCCCCTCCGATTCTTTCCTGGTAAAATGTCATGCTCTATAGCTCTGCCTCTTTCTCCATCAGCTCGGTATTTGCTGCCTCTAAAATGATTTGGGGATGGAAATTCAAGTCAGTCACTGCTCACATGTTGCACCTCGGTTCTTCCTCTGCTCCCAGAAGCTGCTTGGATGTGCTGGCACAGCTTAACCCTGCTGGACTTTCCAGGAACAAGCGAGTTTTTGGCTAAGTGGGGCTGTGGGGTGTGTGCAAACCCATCAGCCCTCACAAGGGGTGCAGCACAAGCCCTGGGGTTTGGTTTTTTTTTTTTTTTTTTTTGGGAATGCTGTTTTGCCTGCCGGATCTCCAGCATCCCACATGAGCTGTCTTCCCTCCTGACAGCTCAGGGAATAAACTCCACGCTAATTTTAGCTCTCCCTCCAAGGTGGATATCTGAGGTTTGGGCACCATCAATGCCTTATTCATAAATCTACAAACACTGTAAAAAGCAAGGGGGGAGGAGGGGGCAGGGACTGTCCCACCCTGGACGTGTCTGATCCGCCAGCAGCTGCAGCTTTGGCTCGCAGGGAGAACAAGCCAGGGTTGTTCCTTTCCCAGCCAGGAAAGGGCTGAGTGTTTATATTTAGGGCCCTGGTGGTGTGTGCAGTGTGTGCAGGTGGCACATGAAAACCTGCCATGGTTTTTTACCCTGTTTTTCCTGGACTGGCCTTAGCTCCGTGTGAGAGCTCTGAAAGTTTCCTCGTGCCCGTCTCTGGAATTTGGAGCCTTCGGGTGTTGTTGGTGTTTAACCCTGAGGGGTTTCTCCCATGCACTTTTTGGACAGTTTTGCCCAGAACACACATTGTTTAGAGCAGGTTGGTGGCTTCTTGGAGTGTGTGGGGTGTTGGGATTTAGGATCAGGGGGATTTCTCACTGGATAAGAGTGTGGCGAACTGGGATCATTGGGATTTCTCACTAAATAAGAGTGTGGGGCACTGGGATTTAGGATCAGGGGGATTTCTCACTGGATAAGAGTGTGGGGAACTGGGATTTGGGATCATTGGGATTCCTCACTGGATAGGAGTGTGGGCACTGGGATTTGGGATCATTGGGATTTCTCACTGGATAAGAGTGTGGGGAACTGGGATTTGGGATCATTGGGATTCCTCACTGGATAGGAGTGTGGGCACTGGGATTTGGGATCATTGGGATTCTTCACTGAATAGGAGTGTGGGGCACTGGGATTTGGGATCATTGGGGAATAAGAGAGCACTGAAAATGAATATGTGGGGATGAGAGCTCCTGCAGCAGGGAGGTGGGTGGTGCTCCAGGGTCTGGGTGCTGCAGCTCTGAGCTTCACTTCTGACCTTGACCTCTGCTCTGACCCTCACCTGTGACCCTCACAGAGTTCCTCCTGTGGCTCTGGCACTTGGGGACATGGTTCAGTGGCACTTGGGGACACAGTTGATGGTTGGCCTTGATCTTGTCCAGTCTTGGTGCTCCTGGGATTCCCTGGCTGAAAGAGGCCCCGTTCACCTCCAGCCTTCCTCTTCCTACAAAGAAAGAAATGGGGGAAATGGGAGAAAACCTCAGAACTGGGTCCCTAATCCCACAGCTCTTGGTGTGTTCCCAAAGAGAGAAATGAGGAAATGCTTTCTCAGAGTCCCTAACCCCACAGTTGTTGATGTATTGCCAAAGTGAGAAATGGGGCAACAATAGGAAAAACTCGGGTGAGCACCTCATCCCACAGCTGTGGGATCTTCCCAAAATGAAAAGGGGGGGGGCACTTTGAGAGTCCCTAATCCCACAGCATCTGGGCTGTTCCCAAAGCAAGGAATGGGGGGAAAATGGGGAAAATTCAGAACTGAGTCCCTAATCTCAGATATACTAGGATATTCCCAAAGCAAGAAATGGGGGAGTGATTGAAAAACTTAGAATTCCTGAATCTACAGCTGTTAGGATGTTCCCAAAGCTTCACCTCGTAGCTCCAGGAGCTGCCAAACCCGAATCAATCCTCACCTGGAGACAGATGGATTTTGATGGGTTTGGTTTGGCAGGAGCTGCAGAGGACAACAAGAGGGGTTTGGGGCTTGGCTGATGGAGCTGGACTGCAAAAAAAAAAAACAAAAAAAACCCCAATCCCTGGTGGGGATGCAGAAGTGGCAGCTGGGGTTGGCCCAGGAGGGAGCAGCAGCTCTGGAGCTCAGGAATTGCTGCAAAATGAGCCCTGAGTGGAGCTGCACAGCACAGAGGGGGGCAAAGCTGGGCTCAGCAAGGCTGGACTCAGCAAAGCTGGGCTCAGCAAGGCTGGACTCAGCAAGGCTGGACTCAGCCAAGCTGGACTCAGCAAAGCTGGACTCAGCAAGGCTGGACTCAGCAAGGCTGGACTCAGCAAGGCTGGACTCATCACCCCACATCATTCCTGTGCCACCCCTCAGGAGCTGCTCACTGATCTGTCCTGGCTGGGAGTAATTCCTGGAATTCCCTTTCCACAGGGGATCCAGAGGCTTGGTTGGGATCTGTGAATGTACCAGGGCTGAGGAGGGTTGTGAAAAGCAGAGAGCAGCTCCTAAAATCCTAAAATCCCTCCTTTTGGTGGCCTGGGGGGTGCCCAGGCTCTGAGGTCACAGAGGCAGAATTAGGAAGTTGTTGGTTGTTTTTTGTTGGCGTTTTTTGCATTCAGAGATATGAAATTCCTGTTTTAATGGACTGAAGCTGCAGGAAACGAGGCTCAAACCGGGTGTAAGGCATGGATGAAACCCAGTGAGGAGAAAATTTGTTGAATTTGAATTCTCTGTTCCTGTAACCAAACCATGGCAGGTCGTGGTGCTGGGAGAGGGGGCAGAAAAAAGTGAACTCCAGGTTCTGTTTGCACTGGAATATTTTTGGGCATGTTTGGGTTCTTTGCTGTGGCAACCAGAGGGGTTATTTTTAGAATTTCTCCCAAGATGCTCCTCCGTGCCTCACTGAGCTGCTTGGGAAGCAAAGCTGTCCCAGGGGGTTTGGAGTTGAAATGAGCATTAATTCCGAAAAATTCCAAAGGATTTTGTTGTTCAGAACTGAGCAGGTCCCGTGTGAGATCCCTCTGGCTGCGTGTCCAGCCTGGCCCTCCTGCTGGGCATTCCCAAATTCCAGCTTTTAGGAATGGGAAGGCTCTGCTCTCATTTGGGAACCCCTGAGCAGAGAATTAAACCAGGGATGGATATTATGGCAGCTTGGCTTAGCAGTTCCACGCAGTAATCCCAAAATATCCGCTGGCATTTGCAGCCCCAGCCCTCCTGGCCCTGAGCCAGGGCCTCCCAGTCTAACCCAGCCAAGAGCAGATCCCTGCTTTCCTGGGGAGTTCCGTGGGCTTTGCTTGGGATTCTGGGTGTAATTCCATGGGGAAACTCGTTCATGCAGTCCCAGAATGGTTTGGGTTGGAAGGGGCTTTAAATCCCATCCCATTCCATGGGCAGGGACTGTCCCAGGCTGCTCCAGCCTGGCCTTGGACACTTCCAGGGATCCAGGGACAGCCACAGCTGCTCTGCGAAGGATTTCAGCTCAAAATCCTCCAGGATTTCCTAAGCTGTCCCTGGGATATTTCCACCTTCCAAACAAAAAGCATTTGGGGTATTCAGGCTGCAGCATTTCTTCCTTCAGGAAATTCTGCTCTGCTCCATAAGGCCCAGATCCCAAAAGAACAAAAGCAATCCCAAAAAGATCCCCAAGCAGATCCAGCAGGGAAAGGGAAGCTGCTTTTCCAAATGTCACCCTTGATATTTTATTGCCTTTCATCCATAATCCCTTGAACACACTGGCATGGATTGGGAAAATCCACTGGGAAAACCAAGAGCAGCCCTTCCTCCACAGCCTGCTCAGGAATATTTTGTGTTTTGGGATATGTTGTTGTTCCTCTCTTGGAATTTTTTCCAGGATGCTCTGCAGAGTGTTTCCAGGTACATGTGGATGAGACAATTCTCTGTCTGCCCGTGGTTTGGTCAAGGACTCCTTTATTCTTTGAGAATTTTAGGAAAAAAAAAAATTAAAATGTGCAGAGGAGCATCCACAGATGGTCAGGTTTGGAGGAAAAAGTTTCCTTATCTCCATATACTGATGAATTATGGAATCACAGGTTGGTTTGGTTGAGGAACCTTAAAAACCTTCTCATTCCAACTTCCCACTGCCTGGAAATCCTTAAAGAGCATCAAATTCCAAACTCCAAGGGTTTGATATCCCAGAGAGGCTTGGAAAACCTTAAAAATCACCAAATTCCAAACCCCAGGGGTTTGATATCCCAGAGAGGCTTCAAATCCAGGGATTTCAAACCCAGCCCCAGAGGGGCAATCAAAGATTGGGGGGATTTAGACTCGTGGAGGCCCAGGACTGGCAAAGAAATTTTAAATACATTTCAATATTTGAGTCTTGAAGAAAAGGAGCAGCAGAGCTGTTAAAATTCCCTGTGAGCAGAGGGGCATCCTCACAGATTTGAGCCACGTTGTTAAGGGGAATTTAAGGGAGTGGGTTTGCCTCGAGGTGTTAAACCAACATGGGCATCACCCAGGGAAAATGAGGAAAAAATCAGGAAAAGAATGTGATATCACATGTGTAAAAGGGGAGCACTCAGCTCTTGAAACATTTTACTTTTCACAAGATTTATCTCCAGAATTCGATGGTGTTTTCAGTTATCATCCAGCCTTGTGCTCTGCTCTGCAGCCATAGAAGCAATTAGAATATTTTTTGTTTATTCTCCACGCTACTGTTGTTTATAGGAACGAAAATCAGCTTCTCCCAGCCAAGGAGCCAGGCAGAGTTTTGTTTTTTTTTATTCAAACCCATGTGACCAGTTCTGATTTAATCCTGGAAGATGCAACGACTTTTAAACTCCAAAGTTTTAACAGCCTCGTTTGCCATTTCGTGTTGATGCAGATAAACAAAATGGCCTTAATTTTCCTGGCTGTTTTCTTGTTTCTTTTCTTGTTATTATTATCATTATCATTATACCACAGAAGCAAAATTAAGGAGGTGAATAAACAGCATTTTCCAGCAGGCAGGTGGGGCAGGTTCATTTTCAGGTTTGTTCTGGGTACAGAAAATGAAAATCCACTCTCAGCATTGGGAATATTGAAACCAGGAGGCTCCTGGGGAGCCAGGGATGTGCAGGTGGAGTCAACAGTGAATCTGAAATCTGTGACAAATTTAATCTTCATGGAAGGACCCGGAGGGGCTGGAGCGTGTCCAGGGCAGGGAATGGGGCTGGGAAGGGTCTGGAGCCCCAGGAGAGGCTGAGGGAGCTGGGAAGGGGCTCAGCCTGGAGAAAAGGAGGCTCAGGGGGGCCCTTGTGGCTCTGCACAACTCCCTGACAGGAGGGGACAGCCGGGGGGGTCGGGCTGTGCTCCAGGGAACAGGGACAGGAGGAGAGGGAACGGCCTCAGGCTGGGCCAGGGCAGGCTCAGGGGGGACAGCAGCAGGAATTTCCCCATGGAAAGGGTGGGCAGGGATTGGAACTGCCCAGGGGGGTTTGGAGTCCCCAGCCCTGGAGTGTCCCAGGAATTGCTGGATGTGGCACTCAGGGCTCTGGGCTGGGGACAAGATCAGGCACAGATTTGATGATCTTGGAGGAATTTTCCAACCTGATTGATTGTGTGGTTCTGTCATTTATCCGTGTTGGATCTGTTGGTCACGTCGTGGGATGGGGAATCCTGGAAAGGTTTGGGTTGGGAGGGACCCGAAATCCCCCCCAGTGCCACCCCAGGGACCCCTCCCACTGTCCCAGGTGCTCCCAGCCCCAATGTCCAGCCTGGCCTTGGGCACTGCCAGGGATCCAGGGGCAGCTTAATGAGAGAATTTGGGTGTCACAAAATTTTGGGGAGACACAGAACCTGTCCTGTGCTGGTGTTTTGGGAGGGGAGAGCCCCTGCCCAGGGGTGAACCCTGCCCACAGCCCAGGGAAATGTGTCCCTGGTGGCACAGTGGCCTCTGGAGCAGGGACATTCATCACCCCCTGGCTGGGCTGGCACTGCAGCCACAGGGAAGGGTTGGTTTGAACAAACAGGGCAGAAAATCAGGTTTTTTTTTTTCCTGGTAAACTCTGCAGGAAGCATTTCTGAGATGAGTGGGGAACAACAATTCTTGGCATTTATTGAGATGGATGTGAAGGATCTCTTTAAATCAGTGCAGCATTTGTTATCTCCATACATTGATGAGTTATAGAATCACAGGATGGTTTGGGTTGGAGGGACCTTAAAAACCATCTCATTCCAACCTCCCACTGGTTACAAATCACCAAATCCCAACCCCCAGGGGTTTGATAGCCCGGAGAGGCTTCAAATCCAGGGATTTGAGGATCCCTCTGAAGATCCTCGTGGTGTCCAATGCACCAAAATTCCATCAATGCCCTGAAAAGGTGTAAAGGATCCGTTTGTCTGGTTATTTAATCTGCTCAGAGAGTGTGGGAGCACGTGGCCTCTCTCAGACATGTAAAAACACCCAGCCTGTTAACACAGTGCATAATTAAGCCCTGGAATACATTGCCAATGAAAATCTCACCGTGGATTTTAATAACGTTTTCAAAAAAAGAGACAGCCACGTCTTTTATTAATAAAACGAGACACGGCTCTGTTCAGGGAGAGGCATAAAACAGCCAGGCTGCCTCAGGAACAGCCCCACGTGTGCAAGTCAAACCCTGCCTTGCCTGGCAAGGCTGAATTTTTGGTATTTTTCTTTTCTGACCCACACCTGTTCTGCAGGGCTGTGGCCAGGGAGGTGTTGGCAGAGCCGAGGTCCAGGCCAGGGGGGAGATCAAGGAACTGCTCAGATAAACCCGGGGTCAGCTGAGGCACTGCTGGGCCATTTCAGGTCACCATTTAGCATGAAAAAAAACAAACCCAAAGGTGTCAATTCCTGCAGCCCCCGGGGTGTTTTTGGATCGGGTTTAGTGTGCAAACAGCCCAGTGTGGGGCTGGGGGATGCTGTGGGGCTGGGGCTGATCCTGACACTCTGAGAAAAGCTGGAGGAGGAGCAGGACCATAAAAGTGGTGCCAGCAGCCTCTGAGCATCGCAGGCGTCCAGCATCCCTGCTCTGGGCTGGGCTGAACGCAGGGAAAAGGCACGGGAAGGGAAATGGGGAGAGCCTGGTGTGTCCCGGCTGCCTCTGGCTGTGCAGGCTCAGCTTTGCCTGGCTTTGATCCTCGGGCAGCTCTGGGGCACTCGGGACGTGCCGTGACCTGGCCACGGCTCCTGCGGTGCCACCTCAGGGTCACAGAAACACCCATTGACAGCAGGGTGTGTGCCCAGGAAAGGCAGAGCAGAGCTCCTCCAGCCCGGGAGGGATCCCTGCGGGAAGGGCTCCCTCATCCAGGATGGATGATTTCAGGAAGGGCTCCCTCATCCCAGGATGGATGATTTCAGGAAAGGCTCCCTCATCCCAGGATGGATGATTTCAGGAAAGGCTCCCTCATCCAGGATGGATGATTTCAGGAAGGGCTCCCAGCTCTGAGGGCAGATGAGCTGAGCAGGGCTGGGTTTGGTTCCCGGGTGGTTTCTGAGCTCATTTGTGCCTGGGAGAGGGAGCTGAGCTGAGCTGAGCTGAGCTGAGCTCGGGCCTGGCAGGGGGAGCTTCCCACGAGCTCTGCTGAGCCAGCACAGGGCAAGGGCTTGGCCTGGAAGCCCCTCTGAGCAAAACCCGGTGGTTTCTGGGGATCCAGACAATCCCTAATGCACAGAGTCAATGTAATTGATAGTGGGAGTGGGATTCAGGCTGGTGATCATGGAATTGTGGAGCAGCTGAGACACAGATGGGAAGGGACCCAAAATCCCCCCCAGTGCCACCCCCAGGGACCCCTCCCACTGTGCCAGGTGCTCCCAGCCCCAATGTCCAGCCTGGCCTTGGGCACTGCCAGGGATCCAGGGGCAGCCACAGCTGCTCTGGCAATTCCATGGCAGCCCCTGCCCACCCTGCCAGGGAACAATTCCTTCCCCAGATCCCATCCAGCCCTGCCCTCTGGCACTGGCAGCCATTCCCTGTGTGCTGTCCCTCCATGCCTTGTCCCCAGTCCCTCTCCAGCTCTCCTGGAGCCCCTTCAGGCCCTGCCAGGGGCTCTGAGCTCTCCCTGGAGCCTTCTCCTCTCCAGGCTGTTCTGCTGCTCCCACTGGGTTCTGCCATCCTGGGGACAAATCCTGACAGGACAATTCCCCCTGGCCTGGGCAGGGGTGATCACACTCCTGCAGTTATGGAATCACTGAATATCCCGAGCTGGCAGTGCCTGGCTCTGCCCTCCCACCCACGTGGCCTCTGGGTGAGATGTGCCCTTCACCAGCTGCAGAAAAGAAATTTTTCAATCTCTTTCAAATCTTCCCCTTGGTGCTTTTGCTGCTTCCAAAAATCCATGCTCAGAAAGGGAGAGGTGGTAAAGGAATCCCAAAAAACCCTGGCCCAGGGGGTTTCAGGATTCTGGGATGTTTGAGAGCCACTTGAGAGCACCTGAGGAATGATCTTCATCCTGGGAATGATCCTGGGAAAGCAGCAGCCAACGAGCCCTTCCATAATTCCAGACTCTGTCCCCCTATAATTCCATATTCTGTCCCCCTATAATTCCATATTCTGTCCCTCTATAACTCCAGACTCTGTTCCCCTATAATTTCATATTCTGTCTCTCTATAACTCCATACCCTGTCCCCCTATAATTCCATATTCTGTTCCCCTATAATTCCATATTCTGTCTCTCTATAACTCCAGACTCTGTCCCAAGCCTCAGTCCAGGAAAGGGGATCAGAACATCCTAAAAGTTTCCTCTGTGCCCCAGCACCCTCCCCATGGCTTTTAATTCGAGCCCCTGAGCTGGAGGTGAGAAAGGACCAGAGGGGAACCTCAGGAACGTCCCCCTGCAGGTTTGAAGTGGATTGGATGCCAAAACATCATTAATTTCTGCCGTATCAGAAATTAAATTAAAGCCTTTGCAGCGCTGATGGGGAGGTCTCTCTGCAGAGCTCCATTAGCTCAATTCACCTTTCTCTTCCAAGACAGTTCCAGCACTAATTGAGCAGAATTCAGCCCAGCTTTCCCCCCGGTAATGTGGGTTCAGAGCTCATAATTGACCTGCTTTGCTGGCAGGGCAGGAGCTCCAGCAGCCACTGCCTGACTGCAGCCTGTAATTACAGGGATTTCAGCCCTTGAAGGAAAATTTGAGGAGCTTTCTGTGCTGAGTTGAAAGTGTAAAATAATATCTACATCTAAAAGGAAAAAAAAAAAAAAATCCAAGCAAGCCTTTGAAACATCTGAGCAGAGTCAGGGGAGGAAGCTCAGAACTTTTGGGCTGGTGGCACAGCCCAGCTTTGTGGAGGAGGTTTTGGGTTGGGATCTCCTGGAGGGGTGACCAGGGAAGGAATTTTTGGGTCATTCTCCAGGAGCTGTTGGCTGCAATGGGTGGGACAGAGGCACCAGAGCAGATTTTCATCCTAAAATCCCAGTGGGCCACAGAAACCCTGGGTGTGGCTGTGCAGGTGCAATTTTTGGAACTGGAGCTCCCTTCCAGCACATCCACAATTCCCTGTCCAGCAGCTGCCCAGGACACCTCAGAGTGACCCCACTGGCCACCAGGACCTCCCTCACTGGCCACCAGGGCCTTCCCCACTGGCCACCAGGACCTTCCCCATTGGCCACCAGGGCCTTCCCCACTGGCCACCAGCCCAGCCTGGTGTTTGTCATTGATCACCCCTGAGCTCTGCTCCAGCCCAGCTCCAGCCCCTGCTCAGAACGGGGTTCCCAGGCAGGGACAGGGTTGGGGTGATGCTCCCTGGGGTGGGACAGGGTTGGGGTGATGTTCCCTGGGGTGGGACAGGGTTGGGGTGAGGTTCTCTGGGGTGGGACAGGGTTGGGGTGAGGTTCTCTGGGGTGGGACAGGGTTGGGGTGATGTTCCCTGGGGTGGGACAGGGTTGGGGTGAGGTTCCCTGGGGTGGGACAGGCTGCACTCACTCACGGTGTGGGTGACAATGCTGACCCACGTTGGTCACCCAGGGGTGGCACTTTGGGTCTCCTTGTCCTGTTCTACCCCAAATGTTCCTCCCCAACCCCCCTGGATCCCTCCCTTCCCCAGCTGGGGTTCCCCTGCTCTTGCAAACCTTGTGCACCCCCAGATCCCTGACCCTGACCCCGCTGTCCTGGGGGGCTCCAGGTGACCCAGGGCAGTGGCCAGCAGGGTGGCCCTTCCTCTGAGCCCATCTTTGGGGTCCCCAGCAGGGACTGGGATGGGCTGGGGGCCCTGGGATGGGCTGGGAGCAGCTGGGCAGGGTTTTATTTTTCACTGATTCCCCTGGAGGTGTCCAAGGCCAGGCTGACAGGGCTGGGAGCCCCCTGGGATGGTGGGAGGGGTCCCTGGGTGGCAGAGGTGGCACTGGGGAGGATTCAAGGTCCATTCCAACCCAAACCATCCCATGATTCCATGAGATAACACCACAAACCTCACCCTGGGAATGCCCAGCAGCTGAATTTGGGGGCTGCTCCTGCATCATTTCTGATCCCTTTGGATCCAAACACGGATTAGATCTGAGCAGAGTCCAGGCCCAAAGCATGGGGAATTTCTGAGCCACGTGTGGGATATTTTAGGTGCTCTGTGGAGTCACTCAAGGCTGAGCAGCTCGGGGCAGGGCAGGGCAGGGCTGGGTGCTCTCCCAAATGCACTCCCTGAAAAGCCAGAGATGGCAAAGCAGATGTAAAAACATCTGGACATCACCTAAAGCTCAAAGATTTTCCCCATCTTCTGCTGATGCCCAGCACTGACCCCACAGAGCCAGGGGGGAGTGAGGAAATGGAGACAGTGGGGAAGGCACCTCCGTGTTGAAATGAGCCTCTCTGGGATGCTCTTTGGAAGGCAGGAAAAATGCCAGCCCGATTTCCAGCAGCCCCTTTGTGCCTCCAGACTCACTCTGGGCCTCTCCTGCCTCCCTGCATCTGCAAATAAATCATGGAGAGCTGCAGGAACGGCTCCCTTTGATTTGGCCACCTGACAGCTCAAACAACTCTTCAGATTCTGCCTCTTCTCCAGACCCCCCTGGGCTGGAGGCTTCGAGTTTGCATTTAAGTTTTGCCATTTTTTTTTTGTGTCTAAGGGGCTGTGACAGCTTCTTCCTATCGGGGAGTCACAGTGGGAAACTCAGCAAGGATGAGCAGAGTTGGAAATCCAAAATGCTCGGGATGTGGGGGGAGGGAGGAGCCCTGAGGATGAGCAGAGTTTTAAAAGCTGAATTTCCAAAATGCTCGGGATTTACAGGGAGGGAGGAGCCCTGAGCTCACACAAGCAAAGGGGTGAAGCCTCACCCACCTGGGCCAGTTTTGCCCTGGGCACAGCTCAGGCACACAAAATGCTTTTCTGTCTTTCCACTAAAAAAATCGGAGCTAAAACAAAGCACCAGGATTTGTCCTTCTGCACTCCCAGGAGCTTTGAGGGAAGGAGAACTTTTGGGTATTTTTTATTTTAACCTGCTCAGTAGAATGACCACAGAGAATCTGTTGGCTGATTTTACACCCTTGACACGATGCTGTGCTGGAGAACGAACTTGGAGCAGTTCTAACCTGAAAACTCTTCAAAAATGACCAGTTTGGAAGGTTTGAATTCTTCAACTGGGAAAATGTAATGCTTTTAGGGTGCATTCAGGCAGTTTTGGGGTGTTTTAAGACAGTTTCAGGGTATTTTTAGGCAGTTTCAGGCTGTTTTGAGGTGTTTTTAGGCTGTTATGGGGCAGTTTTAGGGTGTTTTTCAGCATATTTAGGCTGGTTTTAGGCTGTTTTAGGGTGTTTCTAGGCAGTTTTAAGGTGGTTTTAGGCAGTTTTAGGGTGTTTTTAAGTAGTTTTGGGCTGTTTTGAGATGGTTTTAGGCTATTTTAGGGCAGTTTCAGGGTGTATTTCAGGCAGTTATGGGTGTTTTTAGGTAGTTTTGGGCTATTTTTGGTCAGTTTTAGGGTGTTTTTGAGTAGTTTTTGGCTGTTTTGAGGTGGGTTTAGGCTGTTTTAGGGCAGTTTTAGGATGTTTTTCAGCATATTTAGGCTGTTTTGAGGCAGTTTTAGGGTGTTTTGAGGAGGTTTTAGGGAATCCCTCAATGTTTTTTCCCTTAGGAAGTCAGAGCTGCACCCCCAGCCCCAGCCAGGCCTTGTGCTCCCCCATTTCATGGTGCAGCCCCGCTCAGGCTGAATTTTGGGATGAATGCAGTGACCAGGATGATTTCTCCACCACTTTGTGTCATTTGGTGTTTTCCTCCATGCAGAGTCAGCCTCGCTCTGCAGGGGATCCCCAGGGGATGATAATTCCATGTTTGCCTGAGACACATCCAGGTCCTGTGTGGAGAGGTTCTGCTCCAGCCTAAAACCAGGAGGCTCCCCTGGCTGCAGAAAAGCCGGGTCTAAGCCAGGCTGCCCTCGCTGAGACTGAGCACTTCAAATGAATTCAAGTGAGAGGTTCTTCCCTCCTGCCCTCCTTTCTCACGTTAAAAAAATGGGGAATAAATCAGGCACCTGTCAGGGCAGAGCAGCCAAATCCGTGAAATAAAATAATCCGTGAAATAAAATAATCAGTGAAATAAAATAATCAGTGAAATAAAACATCTGTACACCAACAGAGCAAACCCAAATCCTTCCCACAGAGCCAGACCCCGCTGAGCTCCCACAGCTTCCCCTCACTGCAGGGTCCTGCCCCTGCCCTGGGGGGGACTGCAGCACCAGTACAGTGTGCTGGTGTGTACTGGTCTGGACTGGTCTGTACTGGTGTGTGCTGGTGTGTACTGGTCTATACTGGTGTGTGCTGGTGTGTACTGGTCTGTACTAGTGTTTACTGGTCTATACTGGTCTGTACTGGTGTGTGCTGGTGTGTACTGGTCTGGACTTGTGTGTGCTGGTGTGTACTGGTGTGTGCTGGTGTGTACTGGTCTATACTGGTCTATACTGGTGTGTGCTGGTGTGTACTGGTGTGTACTGGTCTATACTGGTGTGTACTGGTCTGTACTGGTCTGGACTGGTGTGTGCTGGTGTGTACTGGTGTGTACTGGTCTCTACTGATCTGTACTGGTGTGTACTGGTCTGGACTGGTGTGCACTGGTCTGTACTGGTGTGTACTGGTGTGTACTGGTGTGTACTGAGCTGTACCAGTGTTTACTGGTCTATACTGGTCTGTACTGGTGTTTACTGGTGTGTACCGGTTTGTACCAGTCTGTACTGGTCTGTACTGGTGTCTACTGGTCTATACTGGCCTATACTGGTGTGTACTGGTGTGTACTGCTCTATACTGGCCTATACTGGTCTGTACCGGTCTGTACTGGTCTATACTGGCCTATACTGGTGTGTACTGGCCTATACTGGTCTATACTGGTCTGTACCGGTCTGTACTGGTCTATACTGGTCTGTACTGGTGTGCACTGGAGCCCAGGGTATCCCCCAGTCCTGTTCCCCCTGCTCTCGGGGCCGTTGTGTTCTTGTCTCGTTGTGTTCTTCAGGAACCGACCCCCAACGGCAAATCCAGATCCTTCCAGATGGGAGGGACAGGAAAAGGAAAAGGAAAAGGAAAAGGAAAAGGAGAAAGGGAAAGGAAATAGAAAAAGGGAAAGGGAAAGGGAAAGGGAAAAAGAAAGGGAAAGGGAAAGGGAAAGAAAAAGGGAAAGGGAAAAGGAGAAAAAAAAAGGAAAAGGAAAAGGATGGGATGTGCTGGAAGGTGTGTGTGTCCCTTCCCTGGGCAGGTGTCTCTGTCTCTGTCTCTGTCTCTGTCTCTGTCTCTGTCTCTGTCTCTGTCTCTGTCTCTGTCTCTGCTGTTCCCTGGGATTTCCCAAACTGGATCAGGGCAGGGAAGCCGCTCAGGTTGTCCTGTAAGAGCTGTGAGTGCAGCACTGACAAAACAGCACCTGAGCCATTTGTGAGCACAGACAAAAATCAGAGCAAAATCTTCTCATGCCAAGGAAGATTTTGGGGGCTGTTGTGGGTTCTGAGAGCTCCTTCACTCCCTGGCAGGATCACCAGACTGAAAACCCTGATCAGCAGGGATGTTGGGAGAGCTGGGATTGCCCTGGGGGAGCTTTTGGGGGACTGTTCTGGGGTCTGAGAGCTCTCAGGCCCTGTCAGGGTTCGGGGCTGTGTTTTAGGATAACCGCAAACCCTGATCCTTGGTGGTGTTGGCAGAACTGGGATTTCCCAGGGGGAGGTTTTGGGGTCTGTGTTGGGGTTCTGAGAGCTCTCAGCTCCTGTCAGGATGCAGGGTTGTGTTGTTTGGGGGAGTTTTTGGGGGGCTGTGTTGGGGTTCTGAGAGCTCTCAGCCCCTGTCAGGATGCAGGGTTGTGTTGCTTGGGGGAGTTTTTGGGGGGCTGTTCTGGCCCTGTCAGGGTTCAGGGCTGTGTTTTAGGATAACCAGGCTGCAAACCCCGACCCACAGCGTTGTTGGGAGAGCTGGGATTTCCCAGGCTCTGCTCCCTTCCCATCTGCCAGAACTCTGCTGGGAGGCTCAGGGAGCTCCTGTGTCATCAGGGATGTCCTGCCCAGTGCTGGGGCTGCTCTGGGGGCAGCAGATGAGGCAGATCCACCCCCGAGCCCTACATGGCTACTTCAGCTTAAACTTAACTTAAACTGGGCTTAAACTTCACCTGGAAGCACTGCAGCCCTAGATGAGCTGCTGGTCATGGTTCCCTGGCCATGCCAAGCAATTCCTGGCGGCTCAGATAATCCCAAAAGGGCCAGGCTCTCTGTGCCAGCACTTTTGGGCTTTCCTGGTGACACTGGTGACATTCAGGTGCTGGAGGAGCCCTGTCCTGCTGCAGGGTGGTGGCAGAGCCACTCTGGCCACTCCTGGAGAGCAGAGCTGGGCTCTGCCTCAGGAAATCCCAAAGCCAACTCCAGCGCTGGTTTTAGGATTTCCTGCCAGTTTAGGGTTTGCTGCAATGCTCAGAGCACGAGGGGGGTTCTGATACTTCCACTTCAATGTGTTCATTTGAATTTATTTTTGTGTGTGGTCTGAACCCTTCATTTCCTTAGTTTCTAAGTTATCACATCGTGTTTGGAAGGGATTTTTGATGCATTTCCTTGTCTAAAACGTTTGGGATTTTTTTTTTTTGCCATGGTGTTCATTAGTGAATGATGGACAAGGAGTTCTAAATAATATAAAAAGCAGTGAGGGCAGCCAGGTGACATTTCTGGAGGTGAGGGTGGCCAGGTGACACTTGCAGGGGTGTGAATAATGAGGGCACCCCTCGTGCTCTCACATCCTGTTACAAACACAGGGCTGGGAATTCATCCCCTCTCCCTTTGGAGTCAGCAGAGTGAAAAAATCCCCGTTCCAGGCCGTGCTTCACCTCCTTGAGATGAGGATCTTGCACTGAAGTGAATCCACTCCAGAGCTTCCTGCACAAAAGGAGGCGTGAAGGAATTCACTCTGGAGGAGCCCAGGTGGGATCAATTCCAGCCGGGAAGCACGGGACAGGCACGGGGATATTTTTATTGGGAATAATTCTTGGCCTGGGCTGCCAAGAACAGCAGATTGGGAAAAGGTGTGCAGGACTTGAGCCCCCCCCGCCCAGCCCCTCTTTGCTCCGGGTTTCAAAGGATTCCTTTGTGCCATGGAGCAGCCTGGGAGATTCCAGGCAGGGAGGAGGAATTCCAGGAGGCTCCGAGGATTCCAGGAGTTTGTGAGAGGCAGTGACAGGGCAGGGATGGGAGCTGGTGCCACACTCTGTGTCCCTGCCCTGCCACTTCCCCCTCCCACAATTCCAAATTAAAGCTGGAATTTCCAATCCTTCTGGTTGGAAAATCTCTCTGAGACCAAGTCCAACCATCTCCTCCAGGCTGGAATTCCCAATCCTCAATCAATCCCCAATCCTCAACCAATTCCAGGTTGGAATTTCCAGATTTAAAGGCTGGAAAAACCCTCCAAGGTCAAGTCCAACCATCTCCTTCAGGTTGGAATTCCCAATCTTTAAGGCTGGAAAATCTCTCCAAGGTGAAGTCCAACCATTTCCTCATCCAGACTGGAAAAGCTCTGTGAGATCACATTCAGTCATATTCTTCAGGCTGGAATTTCCAGGTTTAAAGGTTGGAAAAGCCCTCCAAGGTCAAGTCCAACCATCTGCTCCAAGGTTGGAATTTCCAAACCTTGAGGCTGGAAAAGCCTTCCAAGGTTGAGTCCAACCAGCACCACCACCATGGTCAGTAATTCTATTTTTTCTTGATTTATTTTAAAACTTTTACTGAATTTTGGATTTTGTGCTGAGTTATTTCAGAGCCAGCTTGGTTTGCTTAGGCCCAGCTTGCTGCAGGAACTGGTTTTATCCCATTATTATTCAGTGGCTGCACATTCCCACCCTGAAATAAACCCTTAACATTTGGAGAGGCTGTGCTGAGTGCATTTTCTGACACATCAAAGAACTGAAATCCTCACTTTGTAAATGAAAAAAAAAAAATCCCTTAAATGACTCAACTATAAAATTATGCTTGTTGCCTGAATGATGCATTTTCCCCCTTTTCTGGTGTTTTTTGGCAATTTAAGGGTGTTTTGAGGCAGTTTCAGGATTTTTTTTTTGCAGTTTTAGGCTGTTTTCAGACGTTTTCAGGCTGTTTTGAGGCATTTTTAGGGTGTTTTGAGGCAGTTTTAGGGTGGTTTTAGTCAGTTTTAGGCTGTTTTAAGGCAGTTTTAGGCTATTTTGACATGGTTTTAGGCTGTTTTAGGGCAGTTTTAGGGTGTTTTTAATAATATTTAGGGAGGTTTGAGACAGTTTTAGGCGGATTTTCTGCATATTTAGGGAGTTTTGAGGCAGTTTTACTGTGTTTTGAGGCATTTTTAGGGACTCCATCAATGTTTTGTCCCTTAGGAAGTCAGAGCTGGCATCTCCACCCCCACCCATTTCATGGTGCAGCCCCACTCAGGCTGGATTTTGGGAAGAATCCAGGGACCAGGAGGATTTGTCCAACACTTCTCGTGTCATTTGGTATTTTCCTCCTTCCTGGGCCTTGTGCACCATGAGGTGCCTGATTTAAAAAATCCAGGGCCAAATTCCAGCTTGGAGTGACTCT